>NC_069500.1:502594359-502849359 GCF_027579735.1 Bombina bombina
CTTTGCTAGGGTCAGGGACCTGTTACCAGTCAAAGTTTTCAGTGGTACAGAAGGAAACACACAGAAAACAAGACATTATCTAAGTTAGGGTTGGAAGTAGAGCAGAAGACCAACAGGAGACAGAATATATATATATATACATATATATATATATATATATATATATATATATATATATATATATATATAATTCATTAAAATTATGGGGGGAGATAAAAAACTGAAATTAAAATCCTCCATATCTCAAAATTAAATCAATGTAAATATTTGCATAGGAAATTAGCACATCTAGGCAAGATTCACTGCTTGCTTTTTCCCAGAAATACTTGATATACAATGTTACCAATGCAGAAGAGAATTCTGGGTAAGATATGCAAATTAGATATGCAAATTCTCAGTTTTTTTTGCTTCAAAATACTGTTTTAACACAACAATCTTTTTAACAGGATTATTGCAGCAAACCAGAAATCACTCACTAGACAGCCTGTTACGTTCTTTTTGGAACTCATCAGTAGGAGATAAATTTCTGGTTGCTGCATTGGTAAAGCTACTTTCAAGGTTAAACCAAAATTCATAAAAAATATGGGGGGAGATAAGTTTTTTTATCTCCCGCCATAATTTTAATGAATTTTGGTTTAACCTTGAAAGTAGCTTTAGAAACATTCAGGTATCAAGGCGAAAGGGATGCCTGTTCTATTTCTGACCATCTACTTGGTGTGGCTAGACCCCATTGAGTTACTTGATATAGTCTTGCAGCTTCGTGATAATGGAGTATGTTAGGAGCTGCTGTAGTGTATTGGTAGCAATTCTGGGGACTTTATTGCACCATATGAATCTATTACACTGTTGTTGGAATTTTTTAATTAGGGATCTAGGGATTGGGATTGGTAGGGATCTAAAGAGGTATGTTAATTTAGGGAGGAGACTCATTTTGATGGCTGATATTCGCTCCATCCACGACAGCGAAGGGACATTTCATGTCTCTGTAGATGTTGTAATGGCTGATAGAAGGGGGGAAAAATTCATAGTAATCATATTTGAGGTATTGTGGGATAAGTAAACACCCAAATGTTTAATGTGTGATGTGGACCAGTGGAATTTGTACATATTTTTTAGTGTGGAGAAGAGTGCCTTCTGGGATATTTATGGCGTAGGCTTCCATTTTTGATATATTAAGTTTGTAATAGCTGGCTAGCGAAACTCAAGCAAAGAGAACAGAGGAGGTAGATAGGTGATAGGGTCGGAAAAAAGTACAGTCAAATCAGCTACAAACAAGGCTGGTTTCTGGGTTGTGTGGTATACTTCTACACCCATTATCTGCGGACAAGATATATGGCTGTGGCTAATGGTTTCATTATAAGTGTAAATATAAGGGGTGACAGGGGACACCCCTGCCTTGTGTCATTATTTTGAAAGGCTCAGAGCAGATTCCTAGACCTGTAACTGTTGCAGAGGGGTTAGAGAATAAAGCTGCAACAGAGGTGATAAATGAGGCTGGAAATCCAAACTTTTGAAGAACTGCAAATATATATTTCCAGTTTACCCTGTCAAAGGTCTTTTCAATGTCCAATTACATGGTAACACAAAGCAGATGTAGTCTATGGGTTTCAAAATAGATATTTAAAAGTCTCCTAGTATTGTCGGGTCCCTGACATCCCAGAGGGAAACCTACTTGGTCACTGTTGATTAATGATGGCAAAATGAGGTTAAGGTGTGAGGCTATTATTTTGGCATAGAATTTAACGTCTAGATTTAACAGCGATATTGGTCTATAGCTTTTGCACTCAGTGGGATCTTTCCCTTGTTTGAGAAGTGTAATAAATACTGCTTGTAGAAACTCAGCAGGAAAAGTTCCAGAGAGAGCTCACTGTTGTAAAGAACCGTAAAAGAATAGGTATTAGTTGTTTTTGGATTTTTTTATAGAATATGTCTGAAAAGCCATCTGGCCCTGGGGATTTAAAAGCCTTAAGAGAATTAATAGCTGTCTTGATCTCCAAGGTTGAGATTGGGTTGTGTAGTAGATCTACCTGGTCTTGTGAGACGGAAGGCCGATTTAGGGTGGCAAGAAAAGCATTGATGGTATCAGAGGGGGGCAAGTGTTATCCTGTGCTAAATTGTAGAGAGAAGAATAATTATCCGCAATCCAAAAGCTGTACTTATGTATTTTGGCTTAGTGATATGTTGTCCCTTAACTTTTAGCGATTGTATGCGTGCTGCAGCTGTCCTCTGCCTCAATTTATTGGCCAAAAGCTTATTGGCTTTGTTGCCTTTATAATAATACGTTTATTTTAGTCGAAGGAGTCTTTCAGCTGTTCTTTCAGTTTCTAGTTGGACTATTCATAGCTTGAGATCTGCTAATTGTTTAGAGAGCTGAGGTGTAAGGATATGTTTATGGTCTGTAGATGTTTTACGGAGCTTTACTACGAGTTGTGATAAAGTTTCCCCTTTGCGTTTTTTGATTGCTGCAGCTATTTTTATGAATGATCCTTGTATGTATGCTTTTAGTGAGGCCCATAGTGTAAAGTCATCTACTTGCCGTTATCATTAGTCTCAAGAAATTCTATAAGATCTTTGGTAATGGTAATGGTAACAGCAGTCTCCAGAGAGGAAAATAGATGAGACGAAAGACGTAAAGACGGAGAATGCTGTATCTCTACTTGGGATTTTAGAATTATATGAACTGGATCGTGGTCTGACCAGGAACATTGAGGAATCCAAGACCTGGTTATATTATCTAAAAGTCTCGGCTCACAAAAAAAAAGTCTATTTGCAAATAGGAACGGTGAACTGATGAGAATTAAGTGTAGTCGTGGGAGGATGAGTTGAGGGTGCGCCAAATATCAAATAGATTAAACTGGGGCATTAACTTTCTAAATTTGTGTGTAAGTTCAATTATGGATTTATCTAGTTTGCGGGTCGTATTGGATTTCTTGTCCAGGTAAGGGTCCCAGACAATGTCCCCCGCAATAAGAAGAAAGCCTTGGCATATAGACTCTAGTTTTTGAAGGAATTTACGCAGTGTTCGAATGTGTTGTTTATTAGGGCCATAGTACGAAGCCAAGGTATAGATTATACCATCAAGTCTACAGATGAGAATAAAATATCTACCTTGAGGGTCTGCTTCTACATGGTTTTCATAGGATATATCCTTGTGGATAAGAATAGCAGCCCCTCTCGACTTCTGAGAGAAGCTTGCAGCTTCAACCAACTGGGAACAACTTGGATTGAAGGGGGATTTTTGTATCTTTTAGCCAATGGGTTTCTTGTAAAAAGACTAGTTGAGCTTTATTTTTATCATGGGACCTTAGGAATATGCTTCGCTTAGTTGGAGAGTTAAGTCCCCTTATATTTTGGTAATACATTTGTACGGTATTATGAGAGGCTAGGGTATTGGACAAAGGGGAGGGGGAGGAGGGAGAGAATTAAAAAAAAAAATAGGAAAGAGAGAGAGTAGAGTAATAGGAATTAGAAATCACTCAGAGAGAGCCCAATGGCAAAGCCATCAACAATATAGCCAGTAAGGTTATGCAGTATTTGTGAAATGTAAACCCCGTTGGTAGCCTCTGAAATAAAATTCAGAGTACTTTATGGGGGAAAACGGGTGCTGGCGACAGGGAGCTAGTGATGGCTTAAGAGGGGAGGTGGGAGCCATCGGGGTCACAAAACAAAACAGAAGAAAACAGAATAGCACAAAACACAACAAGACAAACAGAACAAGAGCAAAACAAGACAAAACATATAAAAAATCATTTATTTTCTTCTTTTCCTAACTGTAGTCAGAGGTGTATCTAGGGATGAGTAGGGGCCTAGCAGTTTGTACAATTGAATGAGAGTAATGAAATGAGCATGCTAAGTCAGTATACCCGGTTCAGCGAGTATACCATACTTTGTCTTCCACCTTGAGTTCCCTCTCTCCCTCACTCATTAAAAATACCAAGATAAAACACTGATACCTACAATGAGAACATTGTACTTAAAATAAAGTAAAACTGTTCTTGGTTTAGCTAGAGGGGCAAGCTCCATAAGCAAAATAAATAATTGAGGAACTCTATGAGAACCTTGGACCCTAATAATTGTAGGGGTATTGGTGAGCATATTTAATGGATTCAGGTCACTGGAGAGAGGTATATAAAGATATATTAAATAGAGTGTCAGATGGGGATCCCAGGGGAATACAGAATACAGATATAAGTGGCCATAGTCTGATATTTAAGTAGTGCAGATAGTCACATAGGGGTTACAGGTAAGTGGACACATTCTGTACAACAAAGTAGTAGGAAGAAGCTTGCTACATGAACATTCAGTTGGAGAATTGGTGTAATACTCGAAAAAACACACACACACCAACTCACTTAAACAATGACATGGAATATGTAAAACCAAACAGTTAGGTTAACTCATAGTCCCCACACGAAACTAAGGTAGGGAGAAACATTGGCAAACATGTTCCCCTTTATACCATCTCTGTTTAGCTATCTCCTTCCTGTGCTTGGCTCGGGACAGCAGAGATACTGGAACATCTTTGTGGAAGTGGTTTCCAATGCGGGACAGATGGATCCAATGGAATTTGTGAGGGACTATGTGATGAAATCTAAGGCTCCCATAGTTTCATGAGATGCTGACTCTGTTTCAGTGTAGTAATGGAGTGTTGTTGGTTATCTTTAGGGACTTTGAGACTGGTTGGGTGTCCCCACCAATGCTTTATGCTATGAGTCCTGAGAAATCTTCTGAATTCTCCAAAAGATTTCCGCTGTTGAAGTGTTTGAAAGGATAGATCTGCAAATATAATAATGCTCTTGAATTGATCAGGGTGGGTGGGCTTAGAGAGAGATGCTCCTACCAGTATTTCTTTGTAGGTGCAAAAATGCAGTCTCACATGTCCCTTGGTTTATCGGAGGAAAGACTTATGGGGCGCAAGGCCCTATGCGCTCTATCAATGAGACCTTCATTTGCATTGGTAAGGGGTGCTAAACATCCAAAGTACTCTGATAGAAATGGTAGTAGGTCATTGAAGGCTACACTTTCCGGTACTCCTCGCAGCCATAAATTATTACGATGGAATTGGTCCTCCATGTTTGCCATTTTGTCTTCCAGCATGGTTAGTTGCTCTGCCAAGTTTTGAGCAAAAGAGAGAACATTGGCCTGGTCCACTGCCATATCCTCTTGTTTTCTCACTACAGTGTCTAGCCTCTCCATAGTAGATGTAAGATCTCATCGTAGATCAGCTAAAGAGGCAGTTATTTGGGTTTGAAAGGAGGAATGGTGGGCCTCTAATAAAGATTTTAGGGAGTCAAGTATAAAGGCAGGTGTCACAGTTGGTGGAGCAGCATCCTGCAGTGCTTGGAAGGTTGTGGCAATAGTGTTGGGCATGGGCATGGGCTGGGACACAGCTGGGCTGTCTTGAGAACCATCTGGTGTGGGAGATGATATGGGATTGAAATGGTCCACCACTGTTCTTTTAAGGCCCATATTCAATCTAGGCTTTCTTTTATTAGGCTGTGCCATTAGGGTAGGACCTGAGCCAAAAGATAGCATAACAAATCGTAATATTGGAACAGTTTTTAGGCAGGTGAAACAGAATAAGTGAGTCAGTGGTATTCAATAAACTTAGTGACCCAGGGTCCTTCTCCCTTACATTATGCACATCTAGCACAACATCTTTCTGGTTTCTTAGATGTCTAACAGGGTTAAAGTCACATAGCTTGTGTGCTCCCTCAAGGAGGTGATGAAAAATGACTCAACACAGTCCAATACTGCTAAATGGTCCTATGAAGTTTGTAACCTGGAACTCCTAAGTGCAGAGGTTTTATGTCTCTTGTAGAGAAGTTAGGCTAAGCCAGGATCAGTCTTATTATGCAGGGACAGTATTGCCTGGGCTGCAACTTAGTGTATATGGAGTCCACAGCTGCCAGGGTGAGCAGCGGTCATAGGGAGTTTATGTAAGTACAGTTATGTGCCCCAAACTACTGGAGATTGACTAGAGATAGCTGTGGTGGCTCTAAGGTTGTCCCTCAGGACCTGTAAAACTTTTATTTCCCAGATACTGCCAAGGCGCCAGAGGGACGGTGGGTGGGAGAGATTAGTCAGTAGCCCACCATGCATTTAACTATTGCGCAGTACAGAAAATCCAAAATGGAGTTTCCCATCAAACCCTCCCTGCAACTCCCAGTCACCTTATGATGGGCCTACAGGATGACATATACTTGCGGTCTGCTATGGCCATGACACTGACCAAGTGAAGACTTTGTCTGTGATGCTGCATGCCTTCTCTCAGACCTGCTCTCCCAATAGTGGACCAGCACATGATTATTCTCCTCCACTGGCTCTTGGGATGGGAAGGTAGGGTATAGTAAGATTGCCAGAGTGGAGCCCCAACCCTCCAGCAATCAGCTCTCCCGTTCGGCCAGCTATAAGCCCTGGCTGCAGCAATGGAGTTTGAGGCCTGCAGGTCTCCAGTCGGTGAAGCACACCCTTTTTGTCCAAACTGCTCCAAATGATGCCGGGTCGTCCCAGGTGTAGGTAGAACAAGCTAAGTATTTGGTATTTTAGGGAATATAGGAAAACATAAACTATTGCAAACTATATACTGCACAGAGCTCTCACAGAACACGTCTCTGTCTCCTCAGGCTGCCAGCTTCGCCCCCGGCTGGATAGATATTAAAGTGTTTTAAACTACCAAAGGCAGGTGGACCTTCTTTAAAGGGAAGTTATTTTAAATCTATCACATTATGGGACTGGTTAATCTGAAATTTGAGAGAAAGTGGTTGAAGTTTATGCCAAATTAATTCATTTATAAACCATGTGAGTGTAACAAAAAAGTTCTGTTTGTTACTTGATATATTGGAAATAATGATGTTGGTTAAAGCTCATACTTAAACACAGAGCAGAATAGTGAGATATATATAAAAAATAGTGATTTCCAGCCTCAATATACTTGTGGTGTCCTGGGGCGCAATGTATGTTACCATATGCACAATTTGAAACATGGGTAATTCAGAACTGTCATGGAAAACAGGGTATGAGGTGACAATCATAAGTGCAACCTATAGACTGACATACAACATAAAGAGGGTCATTCTTTCAATGGTTAACTATAGAATTGCTCAATGGACATCTTTTAATCTATAAACCTTGTGTTGATATACAAAGGCACTGTGCATCTGCAATGTTGAAAACATCATATCTAGCCGCACACACAAATGTCAATCACTGTTGGAAATTGGGGATGCAAAGTTTTGTAGTTTCTACTGTATTGCGGAAATAAAAATTAAATAAAGGAAAAGTGGTTCAAAATTATTTTGAGAAATCAAACTACAAGTGCAAATACAAAAGAGGACAAACTCAGTTCAATCGTGGGGACTCTTCTGAAACTAGTACACTGAAACTAGTACACTGAACAAACGTCATGTTGGAGATTACTGAGTAAACATGTGTGTGCATTATGATTATGTGTTAAACATGAAGGAGTTATGTAAGTTTTCAAATAACTGTATTAACAGCCAATGAGAATTTATAACACAGTTTACTAATTGCATGACAAAAAAGAAAATTAGAAATTGGACCAGTTCCTTCACCCTTTACCTGCTTAGCCATTTCTCACCACAGTGCTGAGCCAATTTTGATCTTTTTTGCTACCTATATTTAAACCCTATCGTAAATCAAATTTCAGTAAATGACCCAATTGTTTCTTATATTTTAGTAAATACTGCGAATGGCCAAGTGACCACTGCTGTTACTTTGATCACCTTACTAAATTGTCATCATGGGTAGCCATATGTGAAATAGGGTCCATACAAGCTTTTGGGGTTATAATATAGATTAGAGAGGCCCATTGTTCAATACAGAAATAATATCACTTCTTGCATGGTGTTTACTGTTACCATAGTGATTACTTGCCTGTAAAGACAAAAGTCATATATTTTTTTGCAAGAGGGACTTTTCTTCTAGAAAATAAACTTTATTAGGGGTCTCTACACTTACTAGATTTTTTTAATGCACATATAATTACCCATTGCTGTGTGTTTATTCTACTTCTCCAAATTGAAAGAACAGGTGATTCTCTTTCAAATGAGTGGTCTTGGAGGTTTGTAGCTGCTATAGGAGATGAGGGGATTGAATAACTTCCCCCATCCAGCTCTCATGCAGCTACACTAAGCTTCCCGAATTTGCCCGCTTTCTGTCATCAGCATGTGCATACATGGTGATGTCACCAACACTCCCATGAAGCCTGGGAGTGCTTCCAACTAGGCCACCAACGATCCCCGGTCTGTAGTGAAGGGGATTGCCAAAAACAGTGTTTGATCAGCGATCCCCTTGCATGACAAGAAGGGCTTGTCATGCACCTACAGGTAGCAATGTGCTTGACTAGAACGCCTCATCATGCACATCGAAAAGGGTTTAATACCATTAGTCTTGAAAAAAATTGTCATGGTGGCATCATGCTTTACCCTGGGAGAAAACTAATTGCTTGTGGCTGTCTTAGAGCCAAAATATATCTACCTAAATATATCGCATAGGTGGGAGAAGAACCCACAAGAAAGGGATGTCACGTGGAGAGACATTGCAGATATTGTCAACTTGACTTGCAGAAACAAAAATCTGTTGTACAATGACAGAAAAAGATATGCGACATTAAAAGGAAGGTTTTAAGGAATAAAAAACAATTACGGAAATTTAAAAAACTAAAAGCTAAGAACATAATTGGAAAAATTTGGTGAACAAAATTTTATAGGACCTCTTAACAAATCTAACCTTATAACTGTTGACTATTTCTTATTAACTATGAAATACTTATGTTTAACTCTTAACTACTTACTAATATCTATGAACTATTAGCTAATCTATACTACCTATATCCTTCTAATAAAAATATGTTTGGATACTTTTCCATTACTGGACCCACACTGCCAGCAAATTGAGCTATAGATTTTTCTCTGTTTCTCTGTAGAAGCTGAAATTCCCTTATCTCCACTCTCTGGGGGATTCAAGGGGTGTGAAGCAACAATCAAATAGTTTCACTTGGGGTAGATGTCAGAGGACTGGTGC
This sequence comes from Bombina bombina, assembly GCF_027579735.1. NCBI lineage: Eukaryota > Metazoa > Chordata > Amphibia > Anura > Bombinatoridae > Bombina > Bombina bombina. The sequence goes on from NC_069500.1 coordinate 502,603,405, forward strand.
AGAGCACCGCCAATCCTCTGGCATCCAATCCTTTGGCATAGATTGACGCTTTGCCCCCTCTTCAATCCCCCAGGCATAGGCAACAAAGAAAGGGGAAATGAGGGAATTTCAGCTTCTATTGTACCTTGGCAAAAATGGAACAAAATTCTATTGCGCCAAAGTGGTGCTCCATTAATGGAAAAGTACCCTAAATAATTTATTAGAAGTATAGAAAACAACTATATATGAGGTGATTATTAACCCCCAAAAAACTGCAATTTATAATAAGGAGAAATATTATTTGCAAGCATCATAAATTTATAATTTCAGAGAACCTTCAGATATAACTTGTTCAACTAAATTGACAAAGACCAACCTTTTGAGAAGGCACAAGTTTCTGCTGTGAAAAGTAATTCAAAGACTATTAAAAGTCTTTAAAATGAATATATATTTGACGTTAACCTATTTTTTTTTTAACATTTACAGATGTTGTGAAAAGGCATTATATCCTGGACATTCAAACGGTGCCTACAAAATCTGAAGAGTGTACCAAAACCAAGTATAATAGATACGGGAGAAACATTTGTTGAGAACTTGTACCACTTAAGAAAATGTGTGCATAATCATTTCAAAAGAATACTAAAAAATCAAAGTAGGCAAATACAGTTAATTCAATAATGTATTGATACTTTTCAATCCTCCAGGACACATTAAAAAGGATGTTTATGGATGACTTGCAGTAGATTTCTTCCTTTTAGAAAGCTTAATAAATTACATGTTTATGTAGAATTATGTTTTTGTTCAATTTTTTTTAATTGTAATATGCAAGCACTTAAGTAAAAAAAAAAGAATCATGCTTTCTTTGAAAATAAAAAGAATTATGTCATGCATCACATTTTAATTTTACAGAGGCCTGTCATAATGTGCGCTCACAAGAGCATGCTTCCATTGGCTCCTTTAGGAGCCTCATTCTGATGCCTTCAGAGGTGCAGCGAAGGGGGTAATTAGTGCAGCGATAGGCAGCATATTTAAATATATATGAATATGAATATATACATATATATTTATGTGTTAATATGTGTATATACACATATAAACACATAAATATATATAATTATATACATATATATTAACATTGTGGTCTATGGAAACACACAGTTCCCATAGACCGCAATGTAAAGGGACTTTTCAGTGCCATCAGAACGAGTCTCCCATTGGAGCCTATGGAAGCCCTCTCTCGTAATAATCTGGCTCTAAATGAATAGGTCAACGAAAATGTCTGTCCCGATCTGGGAAATTAAATTTCAATTTCAAATGTTTTCTTTTTTAAATAATCAAATGTGCCCTTATGTGATATTGTCCCAAAAGAATTATACAAAAATTATGAAAAAAAAAATATGTCCAAAAGTCCCATATGTATAACGTGATTCCAATTGCCTAAAATAAAAAATTGTTCATAGTGTAAACTGTAAAAGTAACTTAAGAAAAGCTACTAAGATACAGCTTACCAGCATAAGTGAAGACCTTAGACAACTGCTAGCTTATTGATATGTTTCAGCTTTTCTTGTAGGAGCCTTTTTCAAGATAAGCAGCTTAGAAAACCAGTGTCTTATTTATACCAAAGAAATCAATCCATGTAAGGTGTGCTCATTAAAAATCCGTCTTTATTGACTCGGCTTTAAAACAGGATAAAAAAATAGGATAAAAAATGTTAAGTTAATTAAGATGACTTTTTAATGCGTACTTCTGGATTGATTCTACATGTTTTTGGTCTCCTTTGAGTTGAGCACATGTTTCTATGGTTCCCAAATAAAGCACTGAGATTAGTCTTCATTCACAGGACAAAGCTCAATGATGTCATCCCTACAAGGTCCGGCTGATTTGACAGAGGGACATGAAGGACTTGGAAGCAAGACAGGACAGACTGACCAAGCGGGGCGACACATAGAGAAAGTGTCGGTAAATCATCGAAGCAATATTTTCCATTACATGTGAACAGTAAATTGAATTGATTATCTTGAAAAAGGCTCCTACTGAAACAGTGAAGGTCAACTTTGATGAATGAAAGCCCGGTTTTTAAAAATACTATTAAAAACAGGGGCACTTTCATTCATCAAAGTTTACAAAGCAGCCGTTTTGTTTAAAAACTTACCTCTCTCTTCTTCACAGACGGAGCAGCTTCCCTTGCTCGCAAAACCTCTCTTCATACATCAGCTAAGAAGAATCCGGCTTCCTCCAATCACAGCATGGCCTCAGGCAATGTTTACTCTGGGGGGAAGCCGTTGTTGGAGAAACCCAGATTCGTCAGTGCTAACGTATGAAGAGAGGAGCTGCGGGCAGGGGAAGCTGCTCCGGCTGTGAAGAGGAGAGAGGTAAGATTTTAAACAAAACGGCTGCTTTATAAACTTTGATGAATGAAAGTGGCCATGTTTTTAATAGTATTTTTAAAAACCAGGCTTTCATTCATCAAAGTTGACCTTCACTTTAATTTCCTGTTTCCTTCAATGATGATATCACTCCAGATGTGACATTAAAATGAAAAGGACACAGCAGTTAATGTATTTCACCAGAAATGTTCCAGAAAATATGATTTTGTTTGTCAAGTATCGGGACAGAAACTGTGATTCTAACCAAAATTGATATATACAATAGTCTTTTCATAACTCTTAAAATTACAGTACAGTTCTTTTGCAAGTGTGCAAGGGAAAATTGCATGGTTGACATTAAACATATTGTAATCCGAATACATCCTGATCACTGCTTTTTAATACAGATACCATTTTGTATATAGGCATGATGGGTAGACTGGGCCAACTAAAATATTTTACAAGCATTGCATTTTTCACAAAAAAAATGTCAGTATAATTTTAGGTTTGTGAAAGACAGGAATAGTGCTTTTTTGTGTATGGTGGTGATCATGTGCACTTCTTTTCTGTCCCTAAATTTAACTGCCACCAGATACTCCTGATGTAAAGCAGAGGTTGTCCCCTTTTTCAACAGGGTGCCCAGATAATGAATGGTTTTAAACATTGTAGCTTTTGTTCAAAAGTGGGGTAAACTATTTTGCTACTTGTTTTCAGTCTGGCAATCAGTTAGGTCAAAATGGCTGTCTTATGTATCTGAAAGACCCAAGTGCACCCACTTTCACATTCACAAAGTTTTTTTAAAATGTTATTAGATATTTGGAGCTTTTGAATGAGGTGTATTACCTAATCCCCTGTTTCACGTTAAATTTCATTAGAAACTCATCTATGGATAGTTTTTTGTTGGGAGGGGACACATTCTATTCAATCTGCCGTACTCTGGGTGAATTTTAGGTGGACAAATGCTTTCAGTGTCATTATACTGACCTATATTAAATTCTGACGCAGTATTAGTACACTGTTCCAGATGCCAGGATGACATAGGCCTTGTAGGGCCTTGTAGGTGATTGAGGCACATTCAAATACATAAAAATAATTATAATTATAGTAACCTGTGCTTCATAATCTAACAAATGCATTGTAACTTAAAATGAGTTTGTGGAGCAGGCTTGCTCATACTCAGAGAAACAAACAAAAACAAATGTTTCCAATAAATGGCCAGATTTCCAAGCACCGCTGATTTCCTGAAGTACACTTTTTTGTGTTCAACCTCACATTGAGTTATTTTAACTCTGATTTATGATCAAGCATGATTATAAGGAATTTTCTCACTTGGTGTTTTTTTTCTGACTTCTGTGACATATGTGCTACAAACAACAACTATCATTAAAACTGTATTATTTTACCTCAACATGTGTTATTTTGTTATGTTCTAACCTTTTTTACCTGTGTCCCAGGCAAAAACACTGAGTAAAACCATCTTTAATAGACATTATCTTGCAAAATTAGATCTTAAGGGCTTCCTGTACAAAGCAGCGAGAGCTGCCCTAGTCTCCGGAGCACATGCGGGGGAAGGTTCGCATATGCGAGCCTGCTTACCGCAATGTAAGAAGCAACGGTCATTAGACCACTGCTTCTTACACCCTATGCCACCTCTGAGGCGGCGAGGGAAAATCCCAGAGAGTTAGCTCGCTCTCAGTGATTGACAGCCTCTGCAGTCGCGCGACTGAATGGGCAGGCATTACACACTGCAATGAGTGTGTAATGATACATATGGGCAAGGGGAAGAACAGATCCGCTGCCCGTAAGTAACGAAGGAAGGCGGACAGCTTCGCAAGTTGAGAAGCTGTCTGCCCACCTTTTAGTACATGGAGCCCTAACACTTGGCTCTTTATAGTTATATGAAGCATACTGTTTGTTTGTTTTTTTGTAAGGTTTAGCACTGGTGAGATGCAGTCTCTTTAATGATGCATCTTTGACCCTAGTTAAAAAATAAACAAAGGAAATGGTAATTGACCACCTATGTATTATTTTTTTTCTAAACTTGAAATATACGGGTAGATTACGAGTTTTGCTGTAACAGGGGTGCAGTGCTAATGCACAGTTTTTTCTCAACACTCCCTTACATGCAGCGCTGGTATTACAAACCCGGCGTTAAAATACAAAAAGTAAGCGTAGAGCAAAATTTTGCTCCAAATCTCACTTCAATACCAGCGCTGCTTAAGTCAGCGGTCAGCTGGTGTAACGTGCACGTGCACGGGTTCCCCATAGGAATTAAAGGGGAGAGCCGGCTGAAAAAAAGTCTAACACCTACAAAAAAGCAGCGTAAAACTCAGTAACGCAGCCCCATTGATTCCTATGGGGAAACACATTTTATGTTTACACCTAACACCCTAACATGAACCCAGAGTCTAAACACCCCTAATCTTACACTTATTTACCCCTAATCTGCCGCCCCCGACATCGCTGACACCTACATTATTCTTATTAACCAATAATCTGGTGCTCCGCACATCGACACCACCTACATTATACTTATGAACCCCTAATCTGCTGCCCCCAACATTGTTAACACCTACATTATATTTATTAACCCCTAATCTGCTGTTCCAATATCGCCTCCACCTATCTACACTTATTAACCCCTAATATGCCGCCCCCAATGTCGTCGCCACCTACCTAAACTTATTAACCCCTAATCTGCCACCCCCAATGTCGCTGCCACTATAATAAACATTTAAACCCTAAACCGCCGCACTCCCGCCTCGCAAACATTAGTTAATTATTAACCCCTAATCTGCCAACCCCAACATCGCCGCCACCTACCTACATTTATTAACTCCTAATCTGCCGCCCCCAATGTCTCCGCCACTATACTAAATGTATTAACCCCTAAACCTAAGTCTAACCCTAACCCTAACACCCCCTAACTTAAATATAATTACAAAAAAATCTAAATAAAATTCCTATCATTAACTAAATTATTCCTATTTAAAACTAAATACTTACCTATAAAATAAACCCTAAGATAGCTACAATATAACTAATAGTTACATTGTAGCTAGCTTAGGTTTTATTTTTATTTCACAGGCAAGTTTGTATTTATTTTAACTGGGTAGAATAGTTATTAAATAGTTATTAACTATTTAATAACTACCTAACTAAAATAAATACAACAGTACCTGTAAAATAAAACCTAACCTAAGTTACAATAACACCTAACCTTACAGTATAATTAAATAAATGAACTAAATTAAATACAATTACCTAAATTAAATTAAATTAGCTAAAGTACAAAAATCAAGTCCGGGGGCAGGGGCGGGCGCGTGCACGTGCACGAGGGGGCGGGGGCGGGCGTGTGCATGGGGAGGGAGCGGGTGGGAACCGCTACACTACGGAAAAAATGTGTCCCAAAATAAAAGTGGGACAAAATTTAAATATATAATATATATGTCATTTAGGTGGTGTGGGTTGGTCCGTGGGGGGGGGGGGGGGGTTGGGGGATTGAGCTACACTACAGAAAAAAAAAAAAAAAAAACATTTGATTGTTCAAACTGGATACTGGCAGACAGCTGCCAGTACCCAAGATGGCCCCCAATAAGGCTGAGAGGGAGGCTTAGAGAGCTGTTTTGGGGGGGATCAGGGAGGTTGGGGGTTAAGGGGGGATCCTAAACACAGCATATGTAAATATGCTTTTTTTTTCTTAAAAAAAAAAAAAAAACTTTTATTTTAGTACTGGCAGACTTTCTGCCAGTACTTAAGATGGCGGTGACAATTGTGGGGTGGGGGAGAGAAGGGAGCTGTTTGGGAGGGATCAGGGGGTGGGATGTGTCAGGTGGGAGGCTGATCTCTACACTAAAGCTAAAATTAACCCTGCAAGCTCCCTACAAACTACCTAATTAACCCCTTCACTGCTAGCCATAATACACGTGTGATGCGCAGCAGCCTTTAGCGACTTTCTAATTACCATAAAGCAACGCCAAAGTCATATATGTCTGCTATTTCTGAACAAAGGGCATCCCAGAGAAGCATTTACAACCATTTGTGCCATAATTGCATAAGCTGTTTGTAAATAATTTCAGTGAGAAACCTAAAATTGTGAAAAAATTAACGTTTTTTTTTACTTTGATCGCATTTGGCGGTGAAATGGGGGCATGAAATATACCAAAATGGGCCTAGATCAATACTTGGGGTTGTCTACTACACTACACTAAAGCCAAAATTAACCCTAGAAGCTCCCTACATGCTCCCTAATTAACCCCTTCAATGCTGGGCATAATACACGTATTGTGCGCAGTGGCATTTAGCAGCCTTCTAATTACCAAAAAGCAAAGCCAAAGCCATATATGTCTGCTATTTCTGAACAAAGGGGATCCCAGAGAAGCATTTACAACCATTTATTCTATAATTGCATAAGTTGTTTGTAAATAATTTCAGTGAGAAACCTAAAGTTTGTGAAAAAATTTGTGAAAAAGTGAACAATTTTTTTTATTTGATCGCATTTGGCGGTGAAATAGTGGCATGAAATATACCAAAATGGGCCTAGATCAATACTTTGGGATGTCTTTGAAAAAAATATATATACATGTCAATGGATATTCAGGGATTCCTGAAAGATATTAGTGTCCCAATGTAACTAGCGCTAATTTTGAAAAAAAGTGGTTTGGAAATAGCAAAGTGCTACTTGTATTTATGGCCCTATAACTTGCAAAAAAAGCAAAGAAGATGTAAACATTGGGTATTTCTAAACTCAGGACAAAATTTAGAAACTATTTAGCATGGGTGTTTTTTGGTGGTTGTAGATGTGTAACAGATTTTGGGGGTCAAAGTTAGAAAAAGTGTGTTTTTTTCAATTTTTTCTTCATATTTTATAATGTTTTTTATAGTAAATTATAAGATATGATAAAAATAATGGTATCTTTTGAAATTCCATTTAATGGTGAGAAAAACGGTATATAATATGTGTGGGTACAGTAAATGAGTAAGAGGAAAATTACAGCTAAACACAAACACTGCAAAAATGTAAAAATAGCCTTGGTCCCAAACGGACAGAAAATGGAAAAGTGCTGCGGTCATTAAGGGGTTAATTACACCTAATCTAATAGCCCTATCAAAATAAAAAAATGCCCCCCCAAAATAAAAAAACCCTAGCCTAAATTAAACTACCAATAGCCCTTAAAAGGGCCTTTTGCTGGGCATTGCCCCCAAAGTAATCCGCTCTTTTACCTGTAAAAAAAAATACAAACAACCCCCCAACAGTAAAACCCACCACCCACACAACCAACCCCCAAAATAAAATACTATCTAAAAAAACCTAAGCTCCCCATTGCCTTGAAAAGGACATTTGGATGGGCATTGCCTTTAAAAGGACAGTTAACACTTTTGCATGCCCAAAGTCCCTAACCTAAAAATAAAACCCACCCAACACACCCTTATAAAAACCTAACACTATCCCCCTGAAGATCGACTTACTGTTCTGACGACCCGACATCCATCCTCAAGGAAGTGGCAGAAATTTTCATCCAGCCGGGCCGAAGGCCTCAACGAAACCGGGAGAAGTCTTCATCCAAGCCGGGCGAAGTGGTCCTCCAGATGAGCAGAAGTCTTCATCCAGATGGCATCTTCTATCTTAAAAAAAAGGCTAGGATTTTTTTTTTTTTGGGGGGGGGGCTTTTTTATTTTGATAGGGCTATTAGATTAGGTGTAATTAGTTTAAATATCTTGTAATTTGTTTTGTTTTTTTCTTTTGTACTTTAGCTAATTTAATGTAAGTAATTGTATTTAATTTAGTTATTTTATTTAATTATAGTGTAGTGTTAGGTGTTAGTGTAACTTAGGTTAGGTTTTATTTTACAGGTACTTTTGTATTTATTTTAGTTAGGTAGTTATTAAATAGTTAATAACTATTTAATAACTATTCTACCTAGTTAAAATAAATACAAACTTGTCTGTAAAATAAATAATAAAAATAAAACCTAAGCTAGCTACTATGTAACTATTAGTTATATTGTACTTAACTTAGGGTTTATTTTACAGGTAAGTATTTAGTTTAAAATAGGAATAATTTAATTAATGATAGTAATATTTATTTAGATTTTTTGTAATTATATTTAAGTTTGGGGGTTTTAAGGTTAGGGTTAGACTTAGGTTTAGGGGTTAATACATTTAGTATAGTGGCGGCGACTTTGGGGGCAGCAGATTAGGGGTTAATAAGTGTAGGTAGGTGGCGGCGATGTTAGGGGTGGCAGATTAGGGATTAATAATATTTAACTAGTGTTTATGAGGTGGGAGTGCGGCGGTTTAGGGGTTAATATGTTTATTATAGTGTTGGCGATGTCGGGGGCAGCATATTAGGGGTTAATAAGTGTAGGTAGGTTTCGGCGACATTGGGGGCGGTAGATTAGGGGTTGATAAATATAATGTAGGTGTCGGTGATGTAGGGGGCAGCAGATTAGGGATTCAGAAATATAATGTAGGTGGCAGCGGTTTCCGGAGCGGCAGATTAGGGGATAAAAAATTATTTTAGTGTTTGCGATGTGGGAGGACCTCAGTTTAGGGGTTAATAGGTAGTTTAAGGGTGTTAGTGTACTTTTTAGCACTTTAGTTATGAGTTTTATGTTACGGCGTTGTACCATAAAACTCATAACTACTGACTTTAAAATGCGTTAGTAATCTTGAGAGGATAGGGTGTACCGCTCACTTTTTGGCCTCCCAGGAAAGACTCATAATACCAGTAGTGATGTCGCGAACGGGCGAACCGGGCGATTGACTTCAATAGGCAGGCGAATTTTAAAACCCACAGGGACTCTTTCTGGCCACAATAGTGATGGAAAAGTTGTTTCAAGGGTAATAAAACCTGGACTGTGGCATGCCGGAGGGGGATCCATGGTGAAACTCCCACGTAAAATTACATAGTTGATGCAGAGTCTGATTTTAATCCATAAAGGGCATAAATCACCTAACATTCCTAAATTGTTTGGAATAACGTGCTTTAAAACATCAGGTATGATGTTGTATCGATCAGGTAGTGTAAGGGTTATGCCAGCTTCACAGTGACAGACCAAACTCCCCGTTTAACGCACCAGAAACAACCGCGAACAGTCCATTTGCACAACCATGAGATAGATAGATAGATAGATAGATAGATACATCGATTAGATAGATAGATCAATAGATGCAATATACATTTGATAGATACGATAGATAGATAGATAGATAGATAGATAGATAGATTTGATAGATACAGGGAGTGCAGAATTATTAGGCAAATGAGTATTTTGACCACATCATCCTCTTTATGCATGTTGCCTACTACCAATTAAGCATATTAGGTGATGTGCATCTCTGTAATGAGAAGGGGTGTGGTCTAATGACATCAACACCCTATATCAGGTGTGCATAATTATTAAGCAACTTCCTTTCCTTTGGCAAAATGGGTCAAAAGAAGGACTTGACAGGCTCAGAAAAGTCAAAAATAGTGAGATATCTTGCAGAGGGATGCAGCACTCTTAAAATTGCAAAGCTTCTGAAGCGTGATCATCGAACAATCAAGCGTTTCATTCAAAATAGTCAACAGGGTCGCAAGAAGCGTGTGGAAAAACTAAGGCGGAAAATAACTGCCCATGAACTGAGAAAAGTCAAGCGTGCAGCTGCCAAGATGCCACTTGCCACCAGTTTGGCCATATTTCAGAGCTGCAACATCACTGGAGTGCCCAAAAGCACAAGCTGTGCAATACTCAGAGACATAGCCAAGGTAAGATAGGCTGAAAGATGACCACCACTGAACAAGACACACAAGCTGAAACGTCAAGACTGGGCCAAGAAATATCTCAAGACTGATTTTTCTAAGGTTTTATGGACTGATGAAATGAGAGTGAGTCTTGATGGGCCAGATGGATGGGCCCGTGGCTGGATTGGTAAAGGGCAGAGAGCTCCAGTCCGACTCAGACGCCAGCAAGGTGGAGGTGGAGTACTGGTTTGGGCTGGTATCATCAAAGATGAGCTTGTGGGGCCTTTTCGGGTTGAGGTTGGAGTCAAGCTCAACTCCCAGTCCTACTGCCAGTTTCTGGAAGACACCTTCTTCAAGCAGTGGTACAGGAAGAAGTCTGCATCCTTCAAGAAAAACATGATTTTCATGCAGGACAATGCTCCATTACACGCGTCCAAGTACTCCACAGCGTGGCTGGCAAGAAAGGGTATAAAAGAAGAAAATCTAATGACATGGCCTCCTTGTTCACCTGATCTGAACCCCATTGAGAACATGTGGTGCATCATCAAATGTGAGATTTACAAGGAGGGAAAACAGTACACCTCTCTGAACAGTGATTGGGAGGCTGTGGTTGCTGCTGCACGCAATGTTGATGGTGAACAGATCAAAACACTGACAGAATCCATGGATGGCAGGCTTTTGAGTGTCCTTGCAAAGAAAGGTGGCTATATTGGTCACTGATTTGTTTTTGTTTTGTTTTTGAATGTCAGAAATGTATATTTGTGAATGTTGAGATGTTATATTGGTTTCACTAGTAAAAATAAATAATTGAAATGGGTATATATTTGTTTTTTGTTAAGTTGCCTAATAATTATGCACAGTAATAGTCACCTGCACACACAGATATCCCCCTAAAATAGCTATAACTAAAAACAAACTAAAAACTACTTCCAAAACTATTCAGCTTTGATATTAATGAGTTTTTTGGGTTCATTGAGAACATGGTTGTTGTTCAATAATAAAATTAATCCTCAAAAATACAACTTGCCTAATAATTCTGCACTCCCTGTAAATATCGGAGGATAAATATAGGAGGATGGCGGCTTTGAGTTTGTGTGCTGCTTCTACTCATGTGATCCCATAGGCGTTTGTGATGTGTGATCATGTGCCTTCGCAAAGCAGTTGTACCTAGGTGGGTGTTGGACTTCCCACGACTCAGTTTCTTTTGGCACAGGTTGCAAATGGCATCGCTGTTGTCAGAGACAGACACACAAAAAAATGCCACACTGCTGAGCTCTGCAATGACGGCATTCTGGTGGTGGCAACAGCATGTGTTGATTGGCGTGCTGTCTGGCTGACCCTGGTTGCCGATGCATGCTGTCTGACTGTGCCACTAGCTCCTTGTGACGACCTCCCCCTGCTTCCAACTCGTCTCCTCCTCCTCTCTGTCTCCCCATCTGAACTTTCCCCCTGTTCTTCTTCTCTTCTAGCGGGCACCCAAGTGACATCCACGGACGCATCGTCATCATCAACCGCTTCACTTGTATTTGACAAATCAACAAAGGAAGCAGCAGCGGGTACAACATCATCATCAACACACCGTACGTCCATGTCTGTAATGCTGCCTGACTGAGACATATCACTGTTATCTACATCCTCTGTCAATGATGGTTGTGCATGACTCATTTCTTCCAACTGCTGTGTAAATAACTCCTCTGACAGATCAAGTGAAGCGGCTGTGGTGCTAGTGTTGGTGGTGGCGGCAGGCGGGCGAGTGGTAACTTGACCATGACCACGACGGCACCTACGGGGTGGCCTGCCTCTGCCTGTCATTTTTTATTAAAATGTACACTTACACTACTATTAAACAAGATATGAGTGGTGGCACTGGGCAAGTGGGCCAGTATAAGCTGTGAGCCTGACACAAAAAAAGCAGACTGATGTTTCACAGTCCAAAAAGTTTTTTTGGTTTTTAAATGTACACTTACATTACTATTAAACAAGATATGAGTGGTGGCACTGGGCAAGTGGGCACAGTATACGCTGTGAGCCTGACACAAAAAAACAGACTGATGTTTCACAGCCCAAAAAGTTTTTATTTTTTTAAATGTACACTTACACTACTATTAAACAAGATATGAGTGGTGGCACTGGGCAAGTGGGCACAGTATAAGCTGTGAGCCTGACACAAAAAAGCAGACTGATGTTTCACAGTCCAAAAAGTTTTTTTGGTTTTTAAATGTACACTTACACTACTATTAAACAAGATATGAGTGGTGGCACTGGGCAAGTGGGCACAGTATACGCTGTGAGCCTGACACAAAAAAGCAGACTGATGTTTCACAGTCCAAAAAGTTTTTTTTTTAAATTTACACTACTTTTACACCAGATATGAGTGGTGGCACTGGGCAAGTGGGCACAGTATACGATGTGAGTCTGGCACACACGCTGGCAGGCAGGCAACTGCAATTAGATTACACTAGCAGACTGATGTTTCACAGTCCAAAAAGTTTTGTTTTTTTAAATTTACACTACTGTTACACCAGATATGAGTGGTGGCACTGGGCAAGTGGGCACAGTATACAATCTGAGCCTGGCACACACACTGGCAGGCAGGCAACTGCAATTAGATTACATTAGCAGACTGATGTTTCACAGTCCAAAAAGTTTTTTTTTTTTAAATTTACACTACTGTTACACCAGATATGAGTGGTGGCACTGGGCAAGTGGGCCTGGCACACATGCTGGTAGGCAGGCAGGCAACTTCATTTAGATTACACTAGCAGGCTGATGTTTCACAGCCAAAAACGTTTTTTTTTTTTTTTTAAATTGACACTACTGTTACACCAGATATGAGTGGTGGCAATGGACAAGTGGGTCTGACACACATGCTGGCAGGCAGGCAACTGCAATTAGATTACACTAGCAAACGGATGTTTCACAGTCAAAAAAGTTGTTTTGTTTTAAATGTACACTACTGTTACAACAGATATGAGTGGTGGCACTGGGAAAGTGGGCCTGGCACAAAGGCTGGCAGGCAACTGCAATTAGATTACACTAGCAGACTGATGTTTCACAGTCAAAAAAGTTTTTTTTTAAATTTACACTTCTGTTACACCAGATATGAGTGGTGGCACTGGGCAAGTGGGCACAGTATATGATGTGAGTCTGGCACACACGCTGGCAGGCAGGCAACTGCAATTAGATTACACTAGCAGACTGATGTTTCACAGTCCAAAAGGTTTTGTTTTTTTAAATTTACACTACTGTTACACCAGATATGAATGGTGGCACTGGGCAAGTGGGCACAGTATACAATGTGAGCCTGGCACACACACTGGCAGGCAGGCAACTGCAATTAGATTACATTAGCAGACTGATGTTTCACAGTCCAAAAAGTTTTGTTTTTTTAAATTTACACTACTGTTACACCAGATATGAGTGGTGGCACTGGGCAAGTGGGCACAGTATACGATGTGAGCCTGGCACACACACTGGCAGGCAGGCAACTGCAATTAGATTACACTAGCAGACTGATGTTTCACAGTCAACAAAGTTTTTTTTTTTTAAATTTACACTACTGTTACATCAGATATGAGTGGTGGCACTGGGCAAGTGGGCCTGGCACACATGCTGGTAGGCAGGCAGGCAACTTCATTTAGATTACACTAGCAGGCTGATGTTTCACAGCCAAAAACGTTGTTTTTTATTTTAAATTGACACTACTGTTACACCAGATATGAGTGGTGGCAATGGACAAGTGGGTCTGACACACATGCTGGCAGGCAGGCAACTGCAATTAGATTACACTAGCAAACGGATGTTTCACAGTCAAAAAAGTTGTTTTGTTTTAAATGTACACTACTGTTACAACAGATATGAGTGGTGGCACTGGGAAAGTGGGCCTGGCACAAAGGCTGGCAGGCAACTGCAATTAGATTACACTAGCAGACTGATGTTTCACAGTCAAAAAAGTTTTTTTTTTTAAATTTACACTACTGTTACACCAGATATGAGTGGTGGCACTGGGCAAGTGGGCACAGTATACGATGTGAGTTTGGCACACACGCTGGCAGGCAGGCAACTGCAATTAGATTACACTAGCAGACTGATGTTTCACAGTCCAAAAAGTTTTGTTTTTTTAAATTTACACTACTGTTACACCAGATATGAGTGGTGGCACTGGGCAAGTGGGCACAGTATATGATGTGAGTCTGACACACACGCTGGCAGGCAGGCAACTGCAATTAGATTACACTAGCAGACTGATGTTTCACAGTCCAAAAGGTTTTGTTTTTTTAAATTTACACTACTGTTACACCAGATATGAGTGGTGTCACTGGGCAAGTGGGCACAGTATACAATCTGAGCCTGGCACACACACTGGCAGGCAGGCAACTGCAATTAGATTACATTAGCAGACTGATGTTTCACAGTCCAAAAAGTTTAGTTTTTTTAAATTTACACTACTGTTACACCAGATATGAGTGGTGGCACTGGGCAAGTGGGCACAGTATACAATGTGAGCCTGGCACACACACTGGCAGGCAGGCAACTGCAATTAGATTACACTAGCAGACTGATGTTTCACAGTCAAAAAAGTTTTTTTTTTTTTAAATTTACACTACTGTTACACCAGATATGAGTGGTGGCACTGGGCAAGTAGGCCTGGCACACATGCTGGTAGGCAGGCAGGCAACTTCATTTAGATTACACTAGCAGGCTGATGTTTCACAGCCAAAAAAGTTTTTTTTTTATTTTAAATTGACACTACTGTTACACCAGATATGAGTGGTGGCAATGGACAAGTGGGTCTGACACACATGCTGGCAGGCAGGCAACTGCAATTAGATTACACTAGCAGACGGATGTTTCACAGTCAAAAAAGTTGTTTTGTTTTAAATGTACACTACTGTTACAACAGATATGAGTGGTGGCACTAGGAAAGTGGGCCTGGCACAAAGGCTGGCAGGCAACTGCAATTAGATTACACTAGCAGACTGATGTTTCACAGTCAAAAAAGTTTTTTTTTTTTTAAATTTACACTTCTGTTACAACAGATATGAGTGGTGGCACTGGGCAAGTGGGCCTGACACACACGCTGGCAGGCAGGCAACTGCAATTAGATTACACAAGCAAACTGATGTTTCACAGTCAAAAAAGTTTTTTTTTATATATTTACACTACTGTTACAACAGATATGAGTGGTGGCACTGGGCAAGTGGGCCTGGCACACACAGTGGCAGGCAGGCAGGCAACTGCAATTAGATTACACTAGCAGACTGATGTTTCACAGTCCAAAAAGTTTTTTTTTTTTAAATTTACACTACTGTTACAACAGATATGCGTGGTGGCACTGGGCAAGTGGGCCTGGCACACACACTGGCAGGCAGGCAGGCAACTGCAATTAGATTACGCAAGCAGGCTGATGTTTCACAGTCAAAAAAGTTTTTTTTTTAAATTTACACTACTGTTACCCCAGATATGAGTGGTGGCACTGGGCAAGTGGGCCTGGCACACACGCTGGCAGGCAGGCAACTGCAATTAGATTACACTAGCAGACTGATGTTTCACAGTCAAAAAAAAAATTTTTTTTAAATTTACACTACTGTTACCCCAGATATGAGTGGTGGCACTGGGCAAGTGGGCCTGGCACACATGCTGGCAGGCAACTGCAATTAGATTACATAAGCAAACTGATGTTTCACAGTCAAAAAAGTTTTTTTTTTAAATTTACACTACTGTTACACCAGATATGAGTGGTGGCACTGGGCAAGTGGGCCTGGCACACACGCTGGCAGGCAGGCAGGCAACTGCAATTAGATTACACAAGCAGACTGATGTTTCACAGTCAAAAAAGTTTTTTTTTTTTTAATTTACACTACTGTTACAACAGATATGAGTGGTGGCACTGGGCAAGTGGGCCTGGTACACTCGCTGGCAGGCAGGCAACTGCAATTAGATTACACAAGCAGACTGATGTTTCACAGTCAAAAAAGTTTTTTTTTTTTTAAATTTACACTACTGTTACAACAGATATGAGTGGTGGCACTGGGCAAGTGGGCACAGTATATGCTGTAAGCCTGGCACACGTGCTGGCAGGCAACTGCAATTTGATTACACTAGCAGACTGATGTTTCACAGTCAAAAATGTATTTTTTTTTTAAATTTACACTACTGTTACACCAGATATGAGTGGTGGCACTGGGCAAGTGGCTTGGCAGGCAAGCAACTGCAATTAGATTACACAGGGAAAAAAAAAATATATTTTTCTAGCCCTAAAAAGGGCTTTTTGGGGTGCTGTCCTTATAGCAGAGATCAGATGAGTCCTTCAGGACTATAGTGGACACTGAATACACTAGCCTAGCTATCAATTTCCCTATAAAATCACCAGCAGCTACGCTGTCCCTCCTCTCACTAACAATGCAGCTTCCAAATTAATCTAAAATGGCTGCTGTCCAGGAGCTGGGAGGGTCTGGGAGGGAGTGTCTGCTGCTGATTGGCTGGAATGTGTCTGCAGACTGTGAGATACAGGGTTAAAGTTTACTCAATGATGATGAATAGGGGGCGGATCAAACATCACTTATGTTCCCCCTGCCGTGGCGAACGCGAACATGCTATGTTTGCCAGGAACTATTCGCCGGCGAACAATTCGCGACATCACTAAATACCAGAAGTTTACGTAAGTCATTTTGCGGTAAGGCCAAAAAAGTGTGCGGCGACCCTAAACCTTCAAGACTCGTAATACCAGGGGTAGTAAAAAAGCAGCGTTAGCACCTATTAACGCTGCTTTTTCAGCTAACGCAAAACTCGTAATATACCCGATAGTTATTTATATGCTAAATTTTGAATAGTGTGCAAGAGAAAATTACATTACATTAAACATATTGTAATCTGAATGCATCCTGATCACTTCTTTTTAATATAGATACCATTTGTATATAGGCATGATGGGTAGACTGAGCCAACTAAAATATTTTACGAGCATTGTTTTTTTTTTTTATAAAAAAAATTCAATATAATTTTAGGTTTATGAAAGACAGGGACAATGCTTTTTTGTGTATGGTGGTGATCATGTGCACTTCTTTTCTGTCCCTAAATTTAACTGCCATCAGCTACTCCTGATGTAAAGCAGAGGTTGTACCCTTTTTCAACAGGGTGCCCAGACAATAAATGGTTTTAAACATCGTAGCTTTTGTTCAGAAGTGGGGTAAACTATTTTGCTACTTGTTTTCAGTCTGGCAATCAGTTAGGTCAAAATGACTGTCTCATGTATCTGAAAGACTCAAGTGCCACCACTTTCACATTCACAAAGTTTTTTTTTGTTTTTTTTTAGATATTTGGAGCTCTTGAATGAGGGGTATTACCTAATCCCCTGTCTCACATTAAATTTAATTAGAAACTCAACTATGGATAGTTTTTTGTTGGGAAATTACTAATGAGGGGACATATTCTATACAATGTGTCGTACTCTGGGTGAATTTTAGGGGGAAAAATGCTTTCAGTGTCATTATACTGACCTATGTTAAATTCTGATGCAGTATTAGTACACTGTTCCAGATGCCAGGATGACATAGGCCTTGTAGGGCCTTGTAGGTGATTGAGGCACATTCAAATACATGAAAATAATTATAATAATTATAGTAACCTGTGCTTCATAATCTAACAAATGCATTGTAACTTAAAATGACTGAGTTTGTGGAGCAGGCTTGCTCATACTCATAGAAACAAACAAAAACAAATGTTTCCAATACATGGCCAGATTTCCAAGCACCGCTGATTTCCTGCAGTACACTTTTTTGTGTTCAACCTCACATTGAGTTATTTTAACTCTGATTTATGATCAAGCATTATTATAAGGAATTTACTCACTTGGGCCTAGATTTAGAGTTGGGCGGTAGCCGTCAAAACCAGCGTTAGAGGCTCCTAACGCTGGTTTTGGGCTACCGCTGGTATTAGGAGTCAGTCAGGAAAGGGTCTAACGCTCACTTTCCAGCCGCAACTTTTCCATACCGCAGATCCCCTTACGTCAATTGCGTATCCTATCTTTTCAATGGGATCTTTCTAACGCTGGTATTTAGAGTCTTGGCTGAAGTGAGCGTTAGAAAACTAACGACAAAACTCCAGCCGCAGAAAAAAAGTCAGTAGTTAAGAGCTTTCTGGGCTAATGCCGGTTTATAAAGCTCTTAACTACTGTGCTATAAAGTACACTAACACCCATAAACTACCTATGTACCCCTAAACCGAGGTCCCCCCACATCGCAGCCACTCTATTAAAATTTTTTAACCCCTAATCTGCCGACCGCACGCCGCTGCCACCTACATTATCCCTATGAACCCCTAATCTGCTGCCCCTAACACCGCTGACCACTATATTTATTAACCCCTAATCTGCCCCCCTCATCGTCGCCTCCACCTGCCTACACTTATTAACCCCTAATCTGCCGATCGGAGCTCACCGCTACTCTAATAAATTTTTTAACCCCTAAAGCTAAGTCTAACCCTAACCCTAACACCCCCCTAAGTTAAATATAATTTTATTCTAACAAAATAAATTAACTCTTATTAAATAAATTATTCCTATTTAAAGCTAAATACTTACATGTAAAATAAACCCTAATATAGCTACAATATAAATTATAATTATATTGTAGCTATTTTAGGATTAATATTTATTTTACAGGCAACTTTGTATTTATTTTAACCAGGTACAATAGCTATTAAATAGTTAATAACTATTTAATAGCTAAAATAGTTAAAATAATTACAAAATTACATGTAAAATAAATCCTAACCTAAGTTACAATTAAACCTAACACTACACTATCAATAAATTAATTAAATACAATACCTACAATTATCTATAATTAAACCTAACACTACACTATCAATAAATTAATTAAATACAATACCTACAAATAAATACAATTAAATAAACTAACTAAAGTACAAAAAATAAAAAAGAACTAAGTTACAAAAAATATTTTTTTTTTACAAACATTAGAAAAATATTACAACAATTTTAAACTAATTACACCTACTCTAAGTCCCCAAAATTAAAAATGCCCTACCCTATTCTAAAATAAAAAAGTTCAAAGCTCTTTTACCTTACCAGCCCTGAAAAGGGCCCTTTGCGGGGCATGCCCCAAAGAATTCAGCTCTTTTGCCTGTAAAAAAAACACATACAATACCCCCCCAACATTACAACCCACCACCCACATACCCCTAATCTAACTCAAACCCCCCTTAAATAAACTTAACACTAAGCCCCTGAACATCTCCCTACCTTGTTTTCACCTCACCGGGTCCCAATCTGTCCAGAAGAGGGTCCGAAGTCTTGATCCAAGCCCAAGCGGGGGGCTGAAGAGTGACGTCCATCCTCGGGCTGAAGTCTGGATCCAAGCAGCGGCTGAAGAACTCCATCATCGGGATGAAGTCGGAAGTCCATCATCGGGATGAAGTCTTCTATCAAGCCGCATCTTCAATCTTCTTTCTTCCGGAGCGGAGCCATCTTCTTCCAAGCCGACGCGGAACATCCTCTTCAACCGACGTCTACTCGCCGAATGACGGTTCCTTTAAACGACGTCATCCAAGATGGCGTCCCTCGAATTCCGATTGGCTGATAGGATTCTATCAGCCAATCGGAATTAAGGTAGGAAAATTCTGATTGGCTGATGGAATCAGCCAATCAGAATCAAGTTCAATCCGATTTGCTGATTGGATCAGCCAATCAGATTGAGCTCGCATTCTATTGGCTGATCGGAACAGCCAATAGAATGCAAGCTCAATCTGATTGGCTGATTGGATCAGCCAATCGGATTGAACTTGATTCTGATTGGCTAATTCCATCAGCCAATCAGAATATTCCTACCTTAATTCCGATTGGCTGATAGAATCCTATAAGCCAATCGGAATTCGAGGGACGCCATCTTGGATGACGTCATTTAAAGGAACCATCATTCGGCTAGTAGGCGTCGCTTGAAGAGGTTGGATCCGCGTTGGCTGGGAAGAAGATGGCTCTGCTCCGGAACAAAGAAGATTGATGATGCGGCTTGATAGAAGACTTCATCCCGATGATGGACTTCCGACTTCAGCCCGATGTTGGATTTCTTCAGCCGCCGCTTGGATCCAGACTTCAGCCCGAGGATGGACATCACTCTTCAGCCCCCCGCTTGGGCTTGGATCAACACTTCGGACCCTCTTCTGGACAGATCGGGACCCGGTGAGGTGAAGACAAGGTAGGGAGATCTTCAGGGGCTTAGTGTTAGGTTTATTTAAGGGGGCTTTGGGTTACATTAGGGGTATGTGGATGGTGGGTTGTAATGATGGGGGGGTATTGTATGTTTTTTTTTACAGGCAAAAGAGCTGAATTCTTTGGGGCATGCCCCGCAAATGGCCCTTTTCAGGGCTGGTAAGGTAAAAGAGCTTTGAACTTTTTTAATTTAGAATAGGGTAGGGCATTTTTTTATTTTGGGGAGCTTTGTTATTTTATTAGGGGGCTTAGAGTAGGTGTAATAAGTTTAAAATTGTTGTAATATTTTTCTAATGTTTGTAAAAAAAAAATTATTTTTTGTAACTTAGTTCTTTTTATTTTTTGTACTTTAGTTAGTTTATTTAATTGTATTTATTTGTAGGTATTTTATTTAATTAATTTATTGATAGTGTAGTGTTAGGTTTAATTGTAGATAATTGTAGGTATTGTATTTAATTAATTTATTGATAGTGTAGTGTTAGGTTTAATTGTAACTTAGGTTAGGATTTATTTTACAGACAATTTTGTAATTATTTTAACTATTTTAGCTATTAAATAGTTATTAACTATTTAATAGCTATTGTACCTGGTTAAAATAAATACAAAGTTGCCTGTAAAATAAATATTGATCCTAAAATAGCTACAATATAATTATAATTTATATTGTAGCTATATTAGGGTTTATTTTACAGGTAAGTATTTAGCTTTAAATAGGAATAATTTATTTAATAAGAGTTAATTTATTTTGTTAGATAAAAATTATATTTAACTTAGGGTGGTGTTAGTGTTAGGGTTAGACTTAGCTTTAGGGGTTAATCCATTTAATACAGTAGCGGCGAGATTCGGTCAGCAGATTAGGGGTTAATACTTGAAGTTAGGTGTCGGCGATGTTAGGGAGGGCAGATTAGGGGTTAATACTATTTATTATAGGGTTATTGAGGTGGGAGTGAGGCGGATTAGGGGTTAATAACTTTATTATAGTAGCGGTGCGGTCCGCTCGGCAGATTAGGGGTTAAAAAGTGTAGGCAGGTGGAGGCGACGTTGTGGGGGGCAGATTAGGGGTTAATAAATATAATATAGGGGTCGGCGGTGTTAGGGGCAGCAGATTAGGGGTACATAGGGATAATGTAGGTAGCGGCGGTTTACGGAGCGGCAGATTAGGGGTTAAAAAAAATATGCAAGTGTCAGCGATAGCGGAGGCGGCAGAATAGGGGTTAATAAGTGTAAGGTTAGGGGTGTTTAGACTCGGGGTACATGCTAGAGTGTTAGGTGCAGACGAAGGAAGTTTTTCCCCATAGAAAACAATGGGGCTGCGTTAGGAGCTGAACGCTGTTTTTTTCAGCTCAAACTGCCCCATTGTTTCCTATGGGGATATCGTGCACAAGCATGTTTCTGAAGCTGGCCGCGTCTGTAAGCACCGCTGGTATCTAGAGTTGCAGTGGCGTTAAATTATGCTCTACGCTCCCTTTTTGGAGACTAACGCACTGAAAACCCAGCCATTCTGTGAACTCTAAATACCAGCGGTATTTAAAAGGTGCGGGGGAAAAAAAGCACGCGTAGCTAACGCACCCCTTTGGCCGCAGAACTCTAAATCTAGGCGTTGGTGTTTTTTTGTTCTGACTTCTGTGACATATGTGCTACAAACAACAACTATCATTAAAACAGTATTATTTTACCTCAACATCTAACCTTTGTTACCTGTGTCCCAGGCAAAAATATTGAGTTAAGCCATCTTAAACAGACATTATCTTGCAAAATTAGATCTTAAGGGCTTCATGTACGAAGGAGCGAGAGCTGCTTCAGTCTCCGGAGCCCATGCGGGGGAAGGTTCGCGAATGCGAGCCTGCTTACCGCAATGTAAAAAGCAGCGGTCATTAGACCACTGCTTCTTGCACCCTATGCCACCTCTGAGGCGGCGAGGGAAAATCACAGAGAGTTAGCTCGCTCTCAGTGATTGACAGCCTCTGCAGTTGCGCGACTGAATGGGCAGGCATTACACACTGCAATTAGTGTGTAATGATACATATGGGCAAGGGGAAGAACAGATCCTCTGCCTGTAAGTAGCGAAGGCAGGCGGACAGGTTCGCAAGTTGAGAAGCTGTCTGTCCACCTCTTAGTAAATGGAGCCCTAAGACTTGGCTCTTTATAGTTATATGAAGCATACTGTTTGTTTGTTTTTTTGTAAGTTCCAGCACTGGTGAGATGCAGTCTCTTTAATGATGCATCTTTGACCTTAGGTAAAAAATAAACAAAGGAAATTGTAATTGACCACCTATGTATTTTTTTTTCTAAACTTGAAATAGTTATTTATACGCTAAAATAAATATAACTGTTTTTATTAGATGTTAATATGCATGCACATACCTTGCATAAAAAATAGGTAATACAGTTTACATAATAAAACACTGTCATGTAAAATATTAGAATACATGCAGATTTAAAATAAACTCTACCAACTATGCTGCATTGTACATGAGAATCACAATTATTTTCCTTGATTAATACACTGGTTTTATAAAGTAGAAACCAGGGAGTCACAGAGATGCCCAGATTTAGCCCTTTAGCATTCCTCACTACCCTTTGTGCCTTCAGTTCACACACTGGATTATCCTTGATACATCGACTGACCACTCTCATTTAACCTCTGAGCCTTCTAATCCCAAATTTTCAGAAAATAATGTTGGGAGCATAGGAATCCAGAATCATAGTCTCGGTAACTCAGTATTTTTATATTTAATTAAGAAAATTATTACTTTCTCCTTTGTGTAATTAATGAATGTATCATTGTTGTTTTTATTAGGCATTTTAGTATTCCATTATGAGAAAAAAAATCTATCTCTAATATAAAACACATTCTAAATTCTTACTAGAGAATCATAGATCAAAGTAATACACACCTATCCACTGACACTTTTATGGCTATTAAACGTTTGTTAGTGTATGTATGTTTGTGTTTGTGCGTGTGCTCTCAATATCCAAGCCCTAATATTTCTTTAGTAAGAGGAGACTTGGAAGAGTTTGGCTATACTACAGGAAGACTTTGCTGATCATTAAGATGAATGGTCCAGAAACTGAGTTGCGCAGTTATGGACATGGCTGGGGCATTTTGGTCATAGATTGTAGATGAATTCAGGTCTCTTTGTAGAAACTGTAACATCAATAAGAATATGGAAAATGCAAAAAGATATTAAACAAGAAAGCTCCCAACCCATGTAAACCCTAAAACTGCAAGTTACTTGAGAGCTTTGTGAAGATGTGTGTGCATATATGTGCAGGTGGTGCAGTTTGCTAATTTAGATTAGGCCTCAGTATTCTAGCATACCTTAATCCAATAAGACTTTGTCTAATAGTTCTTGGACAACCATAATTTCAGGATATAAAATGTGAGATATTAGAAATAGAATGCTATTATATCACATGGTAACCAAACTGAAGTGAAGGTTCAAGCACACAAGAGCTCCACTTTCCATGAGCCCCAAGTGCAATACCTTAATTTCCTCAAAACAAACTATACATACAGCAACCAGGATTCTGTCCTTAATTGTCCTTCAAATATAGGTCTACATTACACTCCAAAAAAGCACCCATTGTTTTGTCATGGCGACGAAGGTTACATGGTATGCACAATAAGAAAGAGAGTCTGTAAACAAGAATATCAATGAACACAGTCTATTATAAGTGATTCAGCAATCAAGCAGTAATATATGTAAGTGAAAAATTCAGAAATATACTAAACCAGTAACAGAACATATTGACTAAGGGTCTGATATTCAAAACCAGCATGGAGAGAAATAACGCAAAATATTTGGTATTTTTTTAAACATTTTATTGTAATGAAGGAGTCTCTGTTTCACATAAAGAACACAAAATGTGTGCTTCTAAATTAAAAAAATAATAATTAAGGGCCTCCCGGTACCTACAAGACCTCTTAGAATATTTCACCTGAGATCTTGATTATCAGACCTGAAGACTGCTGTGAAAAACGAATGTATACAAAGCTTCAAACAATAGACAAAACAATTCTTTATTACATTAGTTATATAAAAAAAAAATACAGTGAGTTACTTGCTTTTTCAATGCAAATCAAACAGTTAAAAAGAAAAATACTAGCTTATAAAGAAAAATAAAATACTCTGGAAAAAATAACCCTGAGTTCCACCCTTTATAATTATACAAATAAAGGTAACAACTCACTCTCTCAGAAAAATAAATAATAACATTTTTTTAAAAAATACCAAGACCCCAAGTGACTTTATATTTCTAGAAATATAATTAGATAAATTATTCTAAAGGATTGTGATCAACTTCTTAAACATAGATCTATGAGTGTTCTCTGTCTTCATTGAAGCCACAGTCCTGGTTATTAAGCCTCTCTCAGCCAGAGGATGTTTAGGGGAAATATCCATGTTTTGTATGTATCTAGGAAGATTACATTGGTCTGTGTCATCTTTGTTTGTATCTCAGCTTGAAAACTAGCATGTATGGTAGGTTAGGAACCCATGGAGGAAGATACTTTGATGTGGTCCTAGAATTTGTCTAAATGCTGTAACTAACTCATTCATTTTGCTTTTAATCTGCAAGTGAGTGCCAGACTATATATGTAAAATAGCATAACCAGACAATTAATAAACTCCTATAGTTTTTTGTTTTGTTTTTCATTTTTTTAATTTCAGTTGTGGAAAGACCATACTGGTGGCCATCATAACTAGTTGTAGACAGCTGTAAAACTTAAATGGACAGTCTACACCAGAATCTTTATTGTTTAAAAAAATAGATAATCCCTTTATTACCCATTCCCCAGTTTTGCATAACCAGCACCGTTATATTAATATATGTTTTACCTCTGTGATTACCTTGTATCTAAGCTTCTGCAGACTGCTCTCTTATCTCAGTGCTTTTGGCAGACATGCAGTTTACCCTATCAATGCAAACTCCCAAATAACTACACGGAGTGAGCACAATGTTATCTATATTACACACATGAACTAGTACTGTCTAACTGTGAAAAACTTTCTAAATGCATTTTAAACGGTTTAGAAATCAGTTTGAGCCTAGCTAGGCTTAGCTTTTCAAAAAATACCACCAAGGGAACAAAGCACATTTTATGATAAAAGTAAATTGAAAAGTTGTTTAAAATTGCATGCCCTGTCTGAATCATAAAAGTTTAATTTTGACTAGATTGTCCCTTTAACATCTGCAGAAACACAGAGGGTATGTTCTTGCCAAATACTTATATTGTAAGAAAAAGCAACACTGTTAAGCAAGAGATTTTTTTTCATCATATTATATTTAATCAATGTTTAAAGTTCACAAAACAGGTATAGATAAAGAAAGATATGGATGCAAGTAAAAAGAATGGGGTGTCACAATATCTTTTTAAAGTTTGATGTTTGCTGTGATGTTAGCTCAATCCAAATATGTCAAATTTGTTTTTAAACTTGCTGACAGCTTGACTAATATGCTAAAGCTCAAATTTAAACTGAAACGTTATTGAAAAATGTGTCAGGTATGGGAGGTATGTTACAAAACTTTTAAAAGTAAAATCTTACATTTCCCAAATAGCAAACTACAAACATGTAGCAAATTGTAACGGTAAGCCTTGCTAACTTGCTGCAAGTTTCAGTGGCAAATCTGTTCACATCCAGCTTAATTGCAGCAAAAGATAAGAGATTATACTTTTTCAACTTGCAGCAATTTTGACTGTCAAATCTCTAGCAAGAAGACATGAAATGTATAATGTTGTGACAAGACAACAGCAAGAGCTCTGCAAGTCTGTTGCTAGTTGCTAGTTCCTGACAAGTCAACAGAAAGAGCCATGCAAGTCTGCTGCAAATTTCAAATAAGTCAACAGCAAGAGCTCTGCAAGTCTGCTGCACATGTCTGAAAAGTTAACAGCAAGAGCTCTGCAAGTCTGTTACAAATCTTTGACAAGTCAACAGCAAGAGTACTGCAAGTCTGCAGCATATCTCTGGCACATGTCATTATTAAGAAAAGTGTCTGTCACAAGAACACTGCGAGTTTACTATTATTTACGTAAGTTATACTTAAAAATTAATAAAACATTAAAAAATAAAATGTTTTTACTGGAAACATTTATATAAGAAATGTATTTGTATGAATTACATTGATTTAAAAGTTGTATCTTTATATTATATGAAATAATATATACTATAATTGTAACGCGTCCGTCGACGTCGTCCGTTGCGTGTGCAGCCAAACAAATCCAGGTTGATTGCAAAGGCTTAACAAACTTAACTCTACTGCAATTTCATGGCACAAACAACGTCAGCCAATAAGCGACTCTAGGATAACTGATGACTGCTCTGATAGGTCTTTAATAGTTGACGTTCTTGGCAGGCTGGTTTGGGGCCTTACAGTGACAGGAATCTGCTAGGGAAACAATTTGTGACTTTCGGTTACTGATGCAGGGACTTCTGGTGTTCGGGACCTATGTGCTCTATATATAGGGAGCACGGTTTTTATATATAGGGAGCATGGTATTTATTAGAATGTGCTTTGTGGTGTTTCTCGCTTTCGGTTACTGTATGGTCAAAAAACTGATGTTTTTTCTTATTATATATAGCAGCACACATTAAGATTGAAAAGTGGCACTCATAAATGTTATTAGAGGAATTATGCATTATAGTATTACTGCAAGTTAATAGCCTTAGTGCAATTAGGTGACGAGAAAGTGCTGAAATTTGTGAAATAATTTTCTCTAGATTTATTATACATAGTTGTATGCAAATGAATGCAGACATATTGCAGTTGTTCTATAATTAGTAATGCTTTGACATGTCTCTGGTGAATACCGACCCGCACTGTGGAAAATGTTGCATACATAGCGATCTGCTTGAAGCTGGGTTTATGAAAATTCAAGGTTTTTTTTATATTAATAAATAAAACCAACATATCATCATTTTGTACATGTCAACCCCTTTTGTGTGGAAGTGCGAAAACAAAGTAAATGAAGAAGAAAGTGATAGCAAATGCATATTATACATGTGCGTGTGTGGGATAGAGGGACAGAGGAATAGGGACAAAGATAGAGGGATAGGGACAGAGGAATAGGGATACAGGGATAGGTGCAGAGGGATAGGGCAGAGGGATAGGTACAGGGACAAAGGGATAGGGATAGAGGGACAGAGGGATAGAGGGATAGGGACAGAGGAATAGGGACAGAGATAGAGGGATAGGGACAGAGACAGAGGTATATGGACAAAGGGACAGAGGGGTAGGGACAGAGGGATAGGGACAGAGGGATAGGGGTAGAGGGATAGGGACATAGGGATAGAGGGATAGGGACAGAGATAGAGGGACAGAAGGATAGGAACAGAAGGATAGGGACAGGGATAGAGGGACATGGACAGAGGAATAGGGAAAGCAGGATAGGGACAGGGATAGAGAGAGATGGAAATGGATAGATGGACCTCACTTTAAAAAAATAGACTGCACTCTGGGCAGGCTTATCGCCTAGTAATATATAACCCTAATATGTCAGGTTTTTTTCCACTTTTCTTCCTCCATTGACTTCTATGGGGGATAGGTTATCACAAACGTGATATTCTAAGTTCGGCTTTTTGCATGCGTTGGGTTAGCATGAGAGCAATAACTTTTTACTTTTAACTCATAATAAGAGCACAACCCAATGCATGCAAAACTTTACTTCTAGCGCATTTAGCGCTCTAGTGAAAGCTCTAAAAAGACCTCCACTCGTTATCTGGCACATAATCTTTTATTTGGATTTAGTACTATTGATTTTTTCCCTACTAAAAAAGTCTAGTAGGGATGGATGATAACCTGATGTGCCTCCAGCAACATTAATACTAAATTTAATGATGGTAATGGGGCTCTACATAAAGCTGTTTCTAACAGATTACCTGACAGATAGTGGTACTAAAAAAACCTTTTTCTAATAATATAAAACTACAATGTTGTTATAGCATTTTATCGTGTATTCAATAGGCCTCAACTCATCAGCATTGTAATCTACTTTTACATAGCATGCAATCCAAAATGTAAAAGTAATTAAAAATAATTAATTGTAAATGCAAACCTGTTTACATAATAAAATGTAAGTATAAATTAATAAGGCTAGCATTTTTTGCATACAATTATACAATTTCAGTTGAGTTTTCAGTTGAGTTTTTCTATAATGCACATGTAGTGAGGAACCACTTCATGCTATTGGGTTTTAAAGTTGTAGCTGTCAGAGCGCACAAGTTTTATTGATTTATAGCTTGTGTGAGATATGCATATAGTGAAACAGTATAAATGAGTGTAGATGAGATGATACAGGTGTGTTTTGTACATCCGATGGGTGGTGGGGCTAAAAGAGCAACATTACTACTATTTGTATTTACTATTGTAAAGCTGGTGATTACAGACAATTTACCTCTAGTCTCTACACATATTGTTTGTGTAATATTGTGAATTTCTTTAATACACTAAATGTAATATATTCACTTGCATATTCTTCAGTTCATCCAACAAATTCAGTGCATTTGCATGCACATGTGTCTGCTCCTCACCCTGATCCCTGACTCTGATAGTCCACACTGGAATGGGGTCCAGATCAGTAAAATTGAAAAGTGACCTTTTTATAATGATGTGTTTTATTACAGTGAATGTAATATTGTTAAAGATATTTGTCTTATTGGACAAGAATGAACCTTGCAGCATAAAGAGAGAAGAAATTCAAAATTTATTTTTTACAATTATTCTCTTGAATATTTCTGACATGACACCAGTTTCTAATTATGAGGATTATGGTCATTTGTTACATACTAAATATTTATATATGTAAAATAGTTCCTAGAGGTGCTAAAGGTGACATAGCTAATATAAAGGTTAGTCAAATAAATTATTACCTCCATGGTATGACTTAAATTGTAAGTATAATAATGAAAAGTTACATCAATAATGCAACTACAAACAATTGATCACTTTGATAATCAGTATCTTGAAATCAATAATTATGTAAAATAAAGAAAGAGTTTTTTCAGCTATTAAGGGGACGGTAACTTGCCCCTATGTATAAACAGATCCAGAATCTAAAATATTCTAACATTCAGGATCTGTTTATACAAAAGGGAAAGTTTATCAATACTTTAATTATTCTCATGATATATATCCCTATGTAGGGGAACATAAAATATGCAATTGTAGCTAACTTGCAGCAAATTTATAAAGCAAACCTATTCTAAAGACTTTCTAAGCACACTTGCAACAAATGGACAGCAAACTTTCCAAGCTTGGCAATTCTAGAAAGAGTTTTGTATTTCCTTTACAATTTTTACAGAATAAAAAACATGTTATATCACTTGCAGCAAATTGATAAAGCAGGTCTGTTCTAGAGACTTTCAATGAAGCCTTTCTACAGAAGTGCAACAAACTTTGCAAGTATAGCAAGAGAAAAGCAATTGCTTCTGTCATTTTTGCTGCAAAAATTACGTTATTCGCAATTGTTGCACACGTGCAGCAAATTTGTAGGGCAAGTCTATTCTGGAGAAATTCAATGGAGACTTGCTACAGATGTGCAGCAAACTTTTGAAGATTGCCAAGTCTAGAAAGACTTAGTAATTCCTTTGCAAAAAGCAAATAATGTAAAGTAAACTATGAGTAATGCTTATAGTACTGTTGATACATTGGATTGTTTAATTATCTTGCTAATACTATTTTTACTTTTTGTTGACTCTTCTGCAGTTCTAGATTCCTAAATCATGTTTGTGAAATTCTACTCTACTTGACATATAATGTGCTGATCCTACCCCTAATGAATTGGTGATATATAAAGTAGCTGGGGCAGTAATTGAAGCTCTTTTTTAAGTATTGCTCTGCCCTATATTTTCATGTAATAACCCTCCTAACCTATCTCCACTTTGCAGTTCAGTCTCTTTTCCTATTTATCCTCTGAGTAACAATAGGTTACCATCTAAGGAGTTATTTTATTATTATACTTTATTTATAAAGCGTCAACATATTCTGCAGCGCTGACCATTTCATTTAGATAAAATAAGGTTATAAAACGTGTAAGAGACAAGACAACATTTTACGAACACATACAAGTGCAATTAAGGACTTTATTCCCGTGGGAATTTACAATCTAGAAGGGTAGAAGGTTGAGAAACAGGAGGTGAGGACTGCAATATTGAGAAAGATGTTAATGCAGAGTTAGATGAGGGAAGTGTTAGGAAAGTAAAATTAATTTATTATTGAGTTGGGTGGTAGGCTTCTCTGAACAAAAGGGAGCATTTATAAGAAGAAAGATTAGGGGAAAGCCTGACAGAATGAAGGAGAGTGTTCTTATTATTGGATCTTAGTGGGCGGGCTGGAGTATACTTGCTTATTAGAGAGGATAGGTAGTGGGGAGCGGTGTTAGTGAGAGCTTTTTTTAATTTAATTCTGCTGTAAATGGGGAGCCAATGAAGGGACTCGCAGAGAGGTGCAGCAGATACAGAGCAATGGGAAAGGTGGATTGGCCTGGCAGAGGCATTTAGGATGGATTGGGGGTCGAAGGATGGATTTGAGTCAAATGTACCTCTGAGGCAGCAGATGTGGGGAGATGGTGATGCCGTCAACAGATATAGAAAAGTCAGGAGTTGGCGTAGAACTTGAGGGGGGATAACAATATGGGGTTAATAACAATTTCTGAACTTTGGTTGGTATTGTCATTGTGTTTTATCAGTAATCACAATCCCTAAAAACCCTTCTACCGTTAATATCTCTAAAGTTTAAAATGTTTAACTTCCCAAAACAACATGAAATGGTAATCTGCATTGTTAATCTAAAAACAAAACATTCAAGATTATCCACAAACAAAATGACCATTTTGTGGGTTTAGCAATTACTTCATTGGTTGAAAGGTCTGTGTGTCTACTGCTTCCTTTAGATAGTGTATATATATATATATATATATATATATATATATATATATATATATATATATATATATATATATATATATATATATATATATATATATTAGACATATGTGGTTCGTTTCGGATTTATTCGGAAATTCTGAAAATTCGGTAAATTCGGAGATTCGGATCGATTCGAATTTCCGAATTAAAATACTTCCGAATCTACCGAATGAATCCGAAATAGCTGCCGTATCTCTGATTAAATCCAAATTAGCGCAGTAAAATTTGGCATTTCCCCATAGGAAACAATGGGAGTTTCGGCTGAAAAAAAACCTAACACCGCAGCCCCATTGTTTCCTATGGGGAAACACTAAGTCGTCTGCACCTAACACCCTAACATGTACCCCGAGTCTCTAAACACCCCTAATCTGACACTTATTAACCCCTAATCTGCCGCCCCCGCCATCGCTGACATCTGCATTATTTTATTAACCCCTAATCTGCCGACCGTATATCGCCGCCACCTACATTATAGCTATTAACCCCTAATCTGCTGTCCCTAACACCGCCGACCCCTACATTATAGTTATTAACCCCTAATCTGCCCCCCCACAATGTCGCCGCAATCTAACTACAAGTATTAACCCCTAATCTGCCGACCTGATATCGCCGCAACCTAAAATTATAGCTATTAACCCCTAATCTGCTGTCCCTAACATCGCCGACCCCTACATTATAGTTATTAACCCCTAATCTGCCCCCCCCAACGTCGCCGCGATATAACTACAAGTATTAACCCCTAATCTGCCGACCGTTAATCGCCGCCACTATAATAAATGTATTAACCCCTAAACCGCCGCACTCCCGCCTCGCAAACACTATAATACATTTTATTAACCCCTAATCTTCCCTCCCTAACATCGCCGCTACCTACCTACAATTATTAACACCTAATCTCAAGCCCGCACCGTCACCGCTACTATAATAAGGTTATTAACTCCTAAACCTAGGTCTAACCCTAACCCTAACACCCCCTAACTTAAATATAATTTAAATAAAACTAAATAAATTTACTATAGTTAAATAAATGAATCCTATTTAAAACTAAATACTAACCTGTAAAATAAACCATAAGCTAGCTACAATATAACTAATAGCTACATTGTAGCTATTTTAGGATTTATATTTATTTTACAGGCAACTTTGTATTTATTTTAACTAGGTACAATAGTTATTAAATAGTTAATTACTATTTAATAGCTACCTAGCTAAAGTAAATACAAATTTACCTGTAAAATAAATCCTAACCTAAGTTACAATTACACCTAACACTACACTATCATTAAATTAATTAAATAAATGAATCCTATTTAAAGCTAAATACTTACCTGTAAAATAAACCCTAATATAGCTGCAATATAAATAATAGTTACATTGTAGCTATTTTAGCATTTACAGGGAGTGCAGAATTATTAGGCAAATGAGTATTTTGACCACATCATCCTCTTTATGCATGTTGTCTTACTCCAAGCTGTATAGGCTCGAAAGCCTACTACCAATTAAGCATATTAGGTGATGTGCATCTCTGTAATGAGAAGGGGTGTGGTCTAATGACATCACCACCCTATATCAGGTGTGCATAATTATTAGGCAACTTCCTTTCCTTTGGCAAAATGGGTCAAAAGAAGGACTTGACAGGCTCAGAAAAGTAAAAAATAGTGAGATATCTTGCAGAGGGATGCAGCACTCTTAACATTGCAAAGCTTCTGAAGCGTGATCATCGAACAATCAAGCGTTTCATTCAAAATAGTCAACAGGGTCGCAAGAAGCGTGTGGAAAAACCAAGGAGCAAAATAACTGCCCATGAACTGAGAAAAGTCAAGCGTGCAGCTGCCAAGATGCCACTTGCCACCAGTTTGGCCATATTTCAGAGCTGCAACATCACTGGAGTGCCCAAAAGCACAAGGTGTGCAATACTCAGAGACATGGCCAAGGTAAGAAAGGCTGAAAGACGACCACCACTGAACAAGACACACAAGCTGAAACGTCAAGACTGGGCCAAGAAATATCTCAAGACTGATTTTTCTAAGGTTTTATGGACTGATGAAATGAAAGTGAGTCTTGATGGGCCAGATGGATGGGCCCGTGGCTGGATTGGTAAAGGGCAGAGAGCTCCAGTCCGACTCAGATGCCAGCAAGGTGGAGGTGGAGTACTGGTTTGGGCTGGTATCATCAAAGATGAGCTTGTGGGGCCTTTTTGGGTTGAGGATGGAGTCAAGCTCAACTCCCAGTCCTACTGCCAGTTTCTGGAAGACACCTTCTTCAAGCAGTGGTACAGGAAGAAGTCTGCATCCTTCAAGAAAAACATGATTTTCATGCAGGACAATGCTCCATCACACGCGTCCAAGTACTCCACAGCGTGGCTGGCAAGAAAGGGTATAAAAGAAGAAAATCTAATGACATGGCCTCCTTGTTCACCTGATCTGAACCCCATTGAGAACCTGTGGTCCATCATCAAATGTGAGATTTACAAGGAGGGAAAACAGTACACCTCTCTGAACAGTGTCTGGGAGGCTGTGGTTGCTGCTGCAAGCAATGTTGATGGTGAACAGATCAAAACACTGACAGAATCCATGGATGGCAGGCTTTTGAGTGTCCTTGCAAAGAAATGTGGCTATATTAGTCACTGATTTGTTTTTGTTTTGTTTTTGAATGTCAGAAATGTATATTTGTGAATGTTGAGATGTTATATTGGTTTCACTGGTAAAAATAAATAATTGAAATGGGTATATAATTGTTTTTTGCTAAGTTGCCTAATAATTATGCACAGTAATAGTCACCTGCACACACAGATATCCCCCTAAAATAGCTATAACTAAAAACAAACTAAAAACTACTTCCAAAACTATTCAGCTTTGATATTAATGAGTTTTTTGGGTTCATTGAGAACATGGTTGTTGTTCAATAATAAAATGAATCCTCAAAAATACAACTTGCCTAATAATTCTGCACTCCCTGTATATTTATTTTACAGGCAACTTTGTATTTATTTTAACTAGGTACAATAGCTATTAAATAGTTATTGACTATTTAATAGCTACCTAGTTAAAATAATTACAAAATTACCTGTAAAATAAATCCTAACCTAAGTTACAATTAAACCTAACACTACACTATCATTAAATAAATTAACTACAAGTACCTACAATTATCTACAATTAAATAAACTAAACTAAAGTACAAAAAAAACCCCCACTAAATTACAAAAAAAACAAACACTAAATTACAAATATAAAAAAATATTACAAGAATTTTAAACTAATTACACCTAATCTAAGCCCCCTAATAAAATAACAAAGCCCCCCAAAATAAAAATATGCCCTACCCTATACTAAATTACAAAAGTTAACAGCTCTATTACCTTACCAGCCCTTAAAAGGGCCTATTGCAGGGAATGCCCCAAAGAAAACAGCTCTTTTGCCTGTAAAAAAAACACAATACCCCCCCCCCCCACATTACAACCCACCACCCACATACCCCTACTCTAACCCAAACCCCCCTTAAATAAACCTAACACTACCCCCTGAAGATCTCCCTACCTTGAGTCATGTTCACCCAGCCGGGCCGAAGTCTTCATCCGATGGGGCAGAAGAGGACATCCAGACCGGCAATTTTAAACTAATTACAGCTAATCGAAGCACCCTAATAAAATAACAAAGCCCCCAAAATAAAAAAATGCCCTACCCTATACTAAATTACAAAAGTTAACAGCTCTATTACCTTACCAGCCCTTAAAAGGGCCTTTTGCGGGGCATGCCCCAAAGAAAACAGCTCTTTTGCCTGTAAAAAAAAAACACAATACCCCCCCCCCCACATTTACAACCCACCACCCACATACCCCTACTCTAACCCAAACCCCCCTTAAATAAACCTAACACTACCCCCTGAAGATCTCCCTACCTTGAGTCATGTTCACCCAGCCGGGCCGAAGTCTTCATCCGATGGGGCAGAAGAGGACATCCAGACCGGCAATTTTAAACTAATTACAGCTAATCTAAGCCCCCTAATAAAATAACAAAGCCCCCAAAATAAAAAAATGCCCTACCCTATACTAAATTACAAAAGTTAACAGCTCTATTACCTTACCAGCCCTTAAAAGGGCCTTTTGCAGGGCATGCCCCAAAGAAAACAGCTCTTTTGCCTGTAAAAAAAACACAATACCCCCCCCCCACACATTACAACCCACCACCCACATACCCCTACTCTAACCTAAACCCCCCTTAAATAAACCTAACACTACCCCCTGAAGATCTCCCTACCTTGAGTCATGTTCACCCAGCCGGGCCGAAGTCTTCATCCGATGGGGCAGAAGAGGACATCCAGACCGGCAATTTTAAACTAATTACAGCTAATCGAAGCACCCTAATAAAATAACAAAGCCCCCAAAATAAAAAAATGCCCTACCCTATACTAAATTACAAAAGTTAACAGCTCTATTACCTTACCAGCCCTTAAAAGGGCCTTTTGCGGGGCATGCCCCAAAGAAAACAGCTCTTTTGCCTGTAAAAAAAAAAACACAATACCCCCCCCACATTACAACCCACCACCCACATACCCTACTCTAACCCAAACCCCCCTTAAATAAACCTAACACTACCCCCCTGAAGATCTCCCTACCTTTAGTCGTGTTAACCCAGCCAGGCCGAAGTCTTCATCCGATGGGGCAGAAGAGGACATCCAGACCGGCAATTTTAAACTAATTACAGCTAATCGAAGCACCCTAATAAAATAACAAAGCCCCCAAAATAAAAAAATGCCCTACCCTATACTAAATTACAAAAGTTAACAGCTCTATTACCTTACCAGCCCTTAAAAGGGCCTTTTGCGGGGCATGCCCCAAAGAAAACAGCTCTTTTGCCTGTAAAAAAAAAACACAATACCCCCCCCCACATTTACAACCCACCACCCACATACCCCTACTCTAACCCAAACCCCCCTTAAATAAACCTAACACTACTCCCTGAAGATCTCCCTACCTTGAGTCATGTTCACCCAGCCGGGCCGAAGTCTTCATCCGATGGGGCAGAAGAGGACATCCAGACCGGCAATTTTAAACTAATTACAGCTAATCGAAGCACCCTAATAAAATAACAAAGCCCCAAAAATAAAAAAATGCCCTACCCTATACTAAATTACAAAAGTTAACAGCTCTATTACCTTACCAGCCCTTAAAAGGGCCTTTTGCAGGGCATGCCCCAAAGAAAACAGCTCTTTTGCCTGTAAAAAAAAACACAATACCCCCCCCACATTACAACCCACCACCCACATACCCCTACTCTAACCAAAACACCCCTTAAATAAACCTAACACTACCCCCTGAAGATCTCCCTACCTTGAGTCATGTTCACCCAGCCGGGCCGAAGTCTTCATCCGATGGGGCAGAAGAGGACATCCAGACCGGCAATTTTAAACTAATTACAGCTAATCTAAGCCCCCTAATAAAATAACAAAGCCCCCAAAATAAAAAAATGCCCTACCCTATACTAAATTACAAAAGTTAACAGCTCTATTACCTTACCAGCCCTTAAAAGGGCCTTTTGCAGGGCATGCCCCAAAGAAAACAGCTCTTTTGCCTGTAAAAAAAACACAATACCCCCCCACACACATTACAACCCACCACCCACATACCCCTACTCTAACCTAAACCCCCCTTAAATAAACCTAACACTACCCCCTGAAGATCTCCCTACCTTGAGTCATGTTCACCCAGCCGGGCCGAAGTCTTCATCCGATGGGGCAGAAGAGGACATCCAGACCGGCAATTTTAAACTAATTACAGCTAATCGAAGCACCCTAATAAAATAACAAAGCCCCCAAAATAAAAAAATGCCCTACCCTATACTAAATTACAAAAGTTAACAGCTCTATTACCTTACCAGCCCTTAAAAGGGCCTTTTGCGGGGCATGCCCCAAAGAAAACAGCTCTTTTGCCTGTAAAAAAAAAACACAATACCCCCCCCACATTACAACCCACCACCCACATACCCTACTCTAACCCAAACCCCCCTTAAATAAACCTAACACTACCCCCCTGAAGATCTCCCTACCTTTAGTCGTGTTAACCCAGCCAGGCCGAAGTCTTCATCCGATGGGGCAGAAGAGGACATCCAGACCGGCAGAAGTCTTCATCCAAGCGGGGCAAGAAGAGGTCTTCCATCCATCAGAAAAGTACCAAAATACAAGCAAACATTAAATTACCAAAAATAATAAAATATTACAAGAATTTTAAACTAATTACACCTAATCTAAACCCCCTACTAGCTATCAATATAGCTACAATATAACTAATAGTTACATTGTAGCTATTTTAGGATTTATATTTATTTTACAGGCAACTTTGTATTTATTTTAACCAGGTACAATAGTTATTAAATAGTTAATAACTATTTAATAACTACCTAGCTAAAATAAATACAAATTTACCTGTAAAATAAATCCTAACCTAAGTTACAATTACACCTAACACTACACTATCATTAAATTAGTTAAATAAATTAATCCTATTTAAAACTAAATACTTACCTGTAAAATAAACCCTAATATAGCTACAATATAACTAATAGTTACATTGTAGCTATTTTAGGATTTATATTTATTTTACAGGCAACTTTGTATTTATTTTAACTAGGTAAAATAGCTATTAAATAGATATTTACTGTTTAATAGCTACCTAGTTAAAATAATTACAAAATTACCTGTAAAATAAATCCTAACCTAAGTTACAATTAAACCTAACACTACACTATCATGAAAAAAATTTAATAAATTAACTACAAGTACCTACAATTAAATACATGGGTCATGTTCACCCAGCCGGGCCGAAGTCTTCATCCGATGGGGCAGAAGAGGACATCCAGACCGGCAATTTTAAACTAATTACAGCTAATCGAAGCACCCTAATAAAATAACAAAGCCCCCAAAATAAAAAAAATGCCCTACCCTATACTAAATTACAAAAGTTAACAGCTCTATTACCTTACCAGCCCTTAAAAGGGCCTTTTGCGGGGCATGCCCCAAAGAAAACAGCTCTTTTGCCTGTAAAAAAACCCCACAATACCCCCCCCACATTTGCAACCCACCACCCACATACCCCTACTCTAACCCAAACCCCCCTTAAATAAACCTAACACTACTCCCCTGAAGATCTCCCTACCTTGAGTCGTGTTCACCCAGCCGGCGGAAGTCTTCATCTGACTGGCCAGAAGAGGACATCCAGACTGGCAGAAGTCTTCATCCAAGCGGGGCAAGAAGAGGTCTTCCATCCATCAGAAGTCT
The DNA here is from genome assembly GCF_027579735.1 of Bombina bombina. NCBI lineage: Eukaryota > Metazoa > Chordata > Amphibia > Anura > Bombinatoridae > Bombina > Bombina bombina. Next base: position 502,641,907 of record NC_069500.1, read on the forward strand.
TGATCCAGACGGCATCTTCTCTGTTCATCCATCCGGAGCAGAGTGGCAGCATCCTGAAGACATCCGACATGGAGCATCCTCTTCTTTCTTGATCCGATGACTAAATGACTGTACCTTTAAGTGATGTCATCCAAGATGGCGTCCCTTGAATTCCGATTGGCTGATAGGATTCTATCAGCCAATTGGAATTAAGGTAGGAAAAATCTGATTGGCTGATTCAATCAGCCAATCAGATTCAAGTTCAATCCGATTGGCTGATCCAATCAGCCAATCAGATTGACCTCGCATTCTATTGGCTGTTCCGATCAGCCAATAGAATGCGAGGTCAATCTGATTGGCTGATTAAATCAGCCAATCGGATTGAACTTGTATCTGATTGGCTGATTGAATCAGCCAATCAGATTTTTCCTACCTTAATTCTGATTGGCTGATAGAATCCTATCAGCCAATCGGAATTCAAGGGACACCATCTTGGATGACGTCACTTAAAGGTAGAGTCATTTAGTCATCGGATCAAGAAAGAACAGGATGCTCCGCGTCGGATGTATTCAGGATGCTGCCGCTCCGCTCCAGATGGATGAACATAGAAGATGCCGCCTGGATCAAGACTTCTGATGGATGGAAGACCTCTTCTTGCCCCGCTTGGATGAAGACTTCTGCCGGTCTGGATGTCCTCTTCTGCCCCATTGGATGAAGACTTCGGCCCGGCTGGGTGAACACGACTCAAGGTAGGGAGATCTTCAGGGGGGTAGTGTTAGGTTTATTTAAGGGGGGTTTGGGTTAGAGTAGGGGTATGTGGGTGGTGGGTTGTAATGTGGGGGGGGTGTTGTGGTTTTTTTTACAGGCAAAAGAGCTGTTTTCTTTGGGGCATGCCCCTGCAAAAGGCCCTTTTAAGGGCTGGTAAGGTAATAGAGCTGTTAACTTTTGTAATTTAGTATAGGGTAGGGCATTTTTTTTATTTTGGTGGGCTTTGTTATTTTATTAGGGGGCTTAGATTAGGTGTAATTAGTTTAAAATTCTTGTAATATTTTTTTATTTTTTTTTAATTTAGTGTTTGTTTTTTTGTACTTTAGTTTAGTTTATTTCATTGTATTTAATTGTAGGTACTTGTAGTTAATTTATTTAATTTATTTCATGATAGTGTAGTGTTAGGTTTAATTGTAACTTAGGTTAGGTTTAATTTACAGGTAATTTTGTAATTATTTTAACTAGGTAGCTATTAAACAGTAAATATCTATTTAATAGCTATTTTACCTAGTCAAAATAAATACAAAGTTGCCTGTAAAATAAATATAAATCCTAAAATAGCTACAATGTAACTATTAGTTATATTGTAGCTATATAAGGGTTTATTTTACAGGTAAGTATTTAGTTTTAAGTAGGATTCATTTATTTAATTAATTTAATGATAGTGTAGTGTTAGCTGTAATTGTAACTTAGGTTAGGATTTATTTTACAGGTAAATTTGTATTTATTTTAGCTAGGTAGTTATTAAATAGTTATAGTACTATTGTACCTAGTTAAAATAAATACAAAGTTGCCTGTAAAATAAATATAAATCCTAAAATAGCTACAATGTAACTATTAGTTATATTGTAGCTATATTGATAGCTAGTAGGTGGCTTAGATTAGGTGTAATTAGTTTAAAATTATTGTAATATTTTATTATTTTTGGTAATTTAATGTTTGTTTGTATTTTGGTACTTTTCTGATGGATGGAAGACCTCTTCTTGCCCTTCTTGGATGAAGACTTCTGCCGGTCTGGATGTCCTCTTCTGCCCCATCGGATGAAGACTTCGGCCTGGCTGGGTTAACACGACTAAAGGTAGGGAGATCTTCAGGGGGGTAGTGTTAGATTTATTTAAGGGGGGTTTGGGTTAGAGTAGGGGTATGTGGGTGGTGGGTTGTAATGTGGGGGGGTATTGTGTTTTTTTTTTACAGGCAAAAGAGCTGTTTTCTTTGGGGCATGCCCCACAAAAGGCCCTTTTAAGAGCTGTTAAGGTAATAGAGCTGTTAACTTTTGTAATTTAGTATAGGGTAGGGCATTTTTTTATTTTGGGGGGGCTTTGTTATTTTATTAGGGGGCTTAGATTAGGTGTAATTAGTTTAAAATTCTTGTAATATTTTTTTATTTGTTGTAATTTAGTGGGGGTTTTTTTGTACTTTAGTTTAGTTTATTTAATTGTATTTAATTGTAGGTACTTGTAGTTAATTTATTTAACGATAGTGTAGTGTTAGGTGTAATTGTAACTTAGGTTAGGATTTATTTTACAGGTAAATTTGTATTTATTTTAGCTAGGTAACTATTAAATAGTAATTAACTATTTAATAACTATTGTACCTTGTTAAAATAAATACAAAGTTGCCTGTAAAATAAATATAAATCCTAAAACAGCTACAATGTAACTATTAGTTATATTCTAGCTATCTTAGGGTTTATTTATTTTACAGGTAAGTATTTAGTTTTAAATAGAATTCATTTATTTAACTATAGTAAATTTATTTTGTTTTATTTAAATTATATTTAAGTTAGGGGGTGTTAGGGTTAGACTTAGTTTTAGGGGTTAATAACCTTATTATAGTAGAGGTGACGGTGTGGGCGTGAGATTAGGGGTTAATAATTGTAGGTAGGTGGCGGCGATGTTAGGGAGGGCAGATTAGGGGTTAATAAAATGTATTATAGTGTTTGCGAGGTGGGAGTGCGGCGGTTTAGGGGTTAATACATTTATTATAGTGGCGGCGATTAACGGTCGGCAGATTAGGGGTTAATACTTGTAGTTAGATTGCGACGACATTGAGGGGGGGCAGATTAGGGGTTAATAACTATAATGTAGGGGTCGGCGGTGTTAGGGGCAGCTGATTAGGGGTTAATTGCTATAATGTAGGCGGCGATTAACGGTCGGCAGATTAGGGGTTAATACTTGTAGTTAGATTGCGGCAACGTTTGGTGGGCAGATTAGGGGTTAATAACTATAATGTAGGGGTCGGTGATGTTAGGGACAGCAGATTAGGGGTTAATAGCTATAATTTTAGGTTGCGGCGATATCAGGTCGGCAGATTAGGGGTTAATACTTGTAGTTAGATTGTGGCGACGTTGGGGGGGGGCAGATTAGGGGTTAATAACTATAATGTAGGGGTCGGCGGTGTTAGGGACAGCAGATTATGGGTTAATAGCTATAATGTACGCGGCAGCGATATCAGGTCGGCAGATTAGGGGTTAATACTTGTAGTTAGATTGCGGCGACGTTGGGGGGGCAGATTAGGGGTTAATAACTATAATGTAGGGGCGGCGATTTTAGGGACAGCAGATTTGGGGTTAATAGCTATAATGTAGGCGGCGGCGATATCAGGTCGGCAGATTAGGGGTTAATACTTGTAGTTAGATTGTGGTGACGTTGGGGGCAGATTAGGGGTTAATAACTATAATGTAGGGGTCGGCGATGTTAGGGACAGCAGATTAGGGGTTCATAGGGATAATGTAGGTTTCGGCGATATACGGTCGGCAGATTAGGGGTTAAATAATGTTATTATAGGGTTTGCGATGTGGGGGGGCCTCGGTTTAGTGGTTCATAGGTAGTTTATGGGTGTTAGTGACTTAGTGTACTAAATGGGTGTTAGTGTACTAAAACATACCGAATTTTGGGACATAATAGAACTGAGTTCAGCCGAATTTATTCGAATCCGAATAAATCCGAAACGAATTTATTCGAGTCCGAATAAATCCGAAACAAATTCATTCAAATTTTGCCGAATTCGATTCGATCCAAACCGAAATTTGAAAAGTCCGAATTGATCCGAACCGAAAACGAACCGAATTTTTTAGCCGTGCACATGTCTAATATATATATATATATATATATATATATATATATATATATATATATATATATATACAGGGAGTGCAGAATTATTAGGCAAGTTGTATTTTTCAGGATTAATTTTATTATTGAACAACAACCATGTTCTCAATGAACCCAAAAAACTCATTAATATCAAAGCTGAATATTTTTGGAAGTAGTTTTTAGTTTGTTTTTAGTTTTAGCTATTTTAGGGGGATATCTGTGTGTGCAGGTGACTATTACTGTGCATAATTATTAGGCAACTTAACAAAAAAACAAATATATACCCATTTCAATTATTTATTTTTACCAGTGAAACCAATATAACATCTCAACATTCACAAATATACATTTCTGACATTCAAAAACAAATCAGTGACCAATATGGATTCTGTCAGTGTTTTGATCTGTTCACCATCAACATTGTGTGCAGCAGCAACCACAGCCTCCCAGACACTGTTCAGAGAGGTGTACTGTTTTCCCTCCTTGTAAATCTCACATTTGATGATGGAACACAGGTTCTCAATGGGGTTCAGATCAAGTGAACAAGGAGGCCATGTCATTAGATTTTCTTCTTTTATACCCTTTCTTGCCAGCCACGCAGTGGAGTACTTGGACGCGTGTGATGGAGCATTGTCCTGCATGAAAATCATGTTTTTCTTGAAGGATGCAGACTTCTTCCTGTACCACTGCTTGAAGAAGGTGTCTTCCAGAAACTGGCAGTAGGACTGGGAGTTGAGCTTGACTCCATCCTCAACCCGAAAAGGCTCCACAAGCTCATCTTTGATGATACCAGCCCAAACCAGTAATCCTCCTCCACCTTGCTGGCGTCTGAGTCGGACTGGAGCTCTCTGCCCTTTACCAATCCAGCCACGGGCCCATCCATCTGGCCCATCAAGACTCACTCTCATTTCATCAGTCCATAAAACCTTAGAAAAATCAGTCTTGAGATATTTCTTGGCCCAGTCTTGACGTTTCAGGTTGTGTGTCTTGTTCAGTGGTGGTCGTCTTTCAGCCTTTCTTACCTTGGCCATGTCTCTGAGTATTGCACACCTTGTGCTTTTGGGCACTCCAGTGATGTTGCAGCTCTGAAATTTGGCCAAACTGGTGGCAAGTGGCATCTTGGCAGCTGCACGCTTGACTTTTCTCAGTTCATGGGCAGTTATTTTGCGCCTTGGTTTTTCCACACGCTTCTTGCGACCCTGTTGACTATTTTGAATGAAACGCTTGATTGTTCGATGATCACGCTTCAGAAGCTTTGCAATTTTAAGAGTGCTGCATCCCTCTGCAAGATATCTCACTATTTTTGACTTTTCTGAGCCTGTCAAGTCCTTCTTTTGACCCATTTTGCCAAAGGAAAGGAAGTTGCCTAATAATTATGCACACCTGATATAGGGTGTTGATGTCATTAGACCACACCCCTTCTCATTACAGAGATGCACATCACCTAATATGCTTAATTGGTAGTAGGCTTTCGAGCCTATACAGATTGGAGTAAGACAACATGCATAAAGAGGATGATGTGGTCAAAATACTCATTTGCCTAATAATTCTGCACTCCCTGTATATACATATATATATATATATATATATATATATATATATATACACACAGTGCCCTCCATTAAAATTGGCATGCTTGGTAAATATGAGCAAAGAAGGCTGTGAAAAAGTGTCTTCATTGTTTAACCTTTTGATCTTCTGTTAAAAAATACACAAAAATACACAGGTGTATCCAAAAAATCTTTTGTTAAATATATGTGTGGCACAATTATTGGCACCCCTATGAATTTAAATGAGAAAAATATATTTGAAGTATATTCCCAATGATATTTTACATTTTTTAGTTCACCTGGGTGACTAGGAACAGGAAATTGTTTAATCATGACATCCTTTTTTAAATGGGTATAAATATGAGGTAACACATAGGCCAAATTCCCTTAGTCATTCATCACAATGGGTAAGACCATGGAATATAGCTGGGATGTGTGGCAAAAGGTTGTTGAGCTTAACAAAATAGGAAGTGGCTATAAGAAAATATCAAAAGCATTGAAAAATCGAATTTCCACCATCTTATGGAAATCTTATGAATCAAACATAGCAGGGAATAGCAACCAAAGGTAGGCACGGAGTTAAGGGTCAGCCAACCCCTCAATGAAAGTAAATGTAGAAAAGTCCATTCCAGCCCAGCAAATATAGTAAAAACAGACCTTAATTGCTTTATGGTCCAAAATACAAAAACGAACAACGCTTCAGACCAATCACAGGTCCTTAATCATGACAGATAGGTCTGAACCTGGAAATTTGAAGCATCTGGAGAGATTCTGTATGAAAAAAAAGGTCTTAGATTCCTTGCTATGTATTCTCCAACCTCATCAGACATTATAGGAGAAGACTCAAAGCTATTATTTTGGCAAAGGGAGCAACAAACAACATTCAGACCTATCACAGGTCCTTAATCATGACAGATGGGTCTGAAGTGTCAACCTTGAAATGTAAAGGATCTGGAGAAATTATGTATGGAGAAAAGGTCTCAGATCCCTTACTATGTAATCTCCAACCTCATCAGGCATTAAAGGAGAAGACTCAAAGCTATTACTTGGCAAATGAATAACTAAAAGGGTGCAATAACTGTGCCACTTATATATTTAACAAATATTTTTTTTTTTGGATAAACCTGTGTTGTGTTTGCAATTGGTTGATATCCACGACAGCAGAGTATTTTTGTGTATTTTGTGAACAAAAGATCAAAAGGTTAAACAATAAAGACAATTTATATATATATATATATATATATATATATATATATATATATATATATATATATATGTGTGTGTGTGCCTGGAGAAATATGGCCCAAGAAAAACAAATGATCGTCTTGGGCTGCCATGTTCCTTGTTCAGAATAGAATTGCCTGGTATTTCAGGGCTGGACTGACCTGTATAGGCGGGATCAGACTGATATATTTCAGGATAGATATTTTCTGTGAAAAGCATATTTGGGCAAAAAGAGACTTTTCCTGTGTGGTAATCTGTCATAAGAAAAGCTATTAAGCTTTTGTCTGTGCCTGGTCAAGCTCTTCTACTTGTTGTTATAAATATAATTTATGACACTTGGGGTCTCTCCAAGTGTGATGGGGGAAACCAGATGTGGACTCAATTTGCCTAGAGGAATATGGCTGTACCCCACTGATGAGGCCCAAGAAGGAAGATATGATTGTCTAGGGCTGGTGTGTTCATATTTGGGCAAAAAAGAGGCTGCCCCTGGATGGTAATCTGCCATAAGACTGTGCTGGTCGAGATCTTCTACTTGTTGCTATAAATATATATATATATTTGGGTAAGGTTATATGTTTTGCTAATTTTTATAGTATTTTTTTTTTTATAGTACTTATTATTATTGTCATAGCTTAAATCGATGCTGCATGGACAGTTTGTTTTGTATTGTTATCACAGAATATGGTGGGTTAGTTTCACGTAATTTTTGTTTACTATAATGGCCCTTTAAAGGGACAGTTTTTATTTACTATAATGACCCTTTAGAGGCCCTTTTAATTTGTTCCTAATGATCCATTTTACCTGCTGGAATGTATTAAATTGCTTATAAATAGTTAATTTGCCTTTATATCAGCATTTGAAAATAGCTGTTTTTGCCTCTGGTATCCCTTCCTATACTGAAAGTTTCTATTTTTAAGTATAGGCTATTTGCAAGCTACATAAAAACAGCCCCCCCCCCTGGTTAGCTGAATGACCGGGTAAAGCAGACGTTGCTTACAACAAATTCTGTTCCAAGTTATATTGGGCTGATTCCTGAAATCTAGGAGTGTGCAAAACACTGACCGGCAAGGACTCTATAGCAACTCTATAGAAAGATTTTCAAAGATGGAGACTACTGCCATTGCCTTGCTGCAAATGGTAGCTCGCAAGATGGAGAGTCATTTTACCTCCCTTACTGGAATATTACATAATGAGTGGAGCGGAAATAACCTGTGAGTCAGTACTAACTTCTACCTGGCTAGACACAGCAGAGTGCGATGAAAATCTTTATGCCGTCCCAGATGAATCTGTTTCGGTAGATATGCAGCAAGATGATGCCAAGACACAACCTCCAAGGGAAACACGTTTGGTCTACAAGTTGATCTTAGGATCTTGCTCCAATTTTACGCCCAATGCTGAAAAGTTGATCCTCAATCCCCTTGCGATGCAGACGATTGTGGGGGGAGCTTGGATTGAGCGTGAACAGAGGGATCTAAGTGAAAAACAGCCAGTCATCCATGGCATCATCGCTGTCTCCTGCCTGGGCATGCATTCTTGCAAGAATGACATGGGAGATACCACCCTTCAATTAGATTTGGGGACTGCAAAACATCATTCAGAGTCTTCTGGAACCTTTACCTTAATAATTGACCACTACTCCATAAACATCCAGTTCCCCTTTGGTGAGGTTGTATGGACCACAAGGGCTAAATATTTTTCAATGTTCCTGACTTGTGGCATAGGTTAATATAGATTACCTTCTGAATATGATAGGGAGACCAGCTTTCTGTCTTGGACTGCTACCCCACATAATTTCACCTGATAGCTTTGTTAATGTTATATTTGCAGTTGATATGTACAACCAAGGTACTGTATTTCTTTTTTTTTCTTTTCTTACTATATATATACACAGGAGAGATCCAAAATGTCTATCTTTTTTATATTCTGAACTGTTGATATAGTGTATAGGCAAATTTGAGTTCCTGCATCAAGACAGTTAAACTACCTCTAATTATATTTTTGAGTGTTGCACCAGAGTCAGTGCATTACTTATATTTGCTTCTTAACCTCCACTTAGAATTTATTCTAAGATCATATTTTTCTCTCTCTTGTTGCTGTTATGTGTTCTAATATACACTGTTTTATGCTTAAAGTTTAAATCGGCTAGATTTAGAGTTCTGCGGCCAAAGGGGTGCGTTAGCTACGCGTGTTTTTTCCCCCCGCACCTTTTAAATACTACTGGTATTTAGAGTTCACAGAAGGGCTGCGTTAGGCTCCAAAAAGGGAGTGTAGAGCATAATTTACCGCCATTGCAACTCTCAATACCAGTGGTGCTTACGGACGCGGCCAGCTTAAAAAACGTGCTTGTGCACGATTCCCCCATAGGAAACAATGGGGCCGTTTGAGCTGAAAAAAAAAACCCTAACACCTGCATAAAAGCAGCGTTCAGCTCCTAACGCAGCCCCATTGTTTCCTATGGGGAAACACTCCCTAAGTCTGCACCTAACACCCTAACATGAACTCCGAGTCTAAACACCCCTAACCTTACACTTATTAACCTCTAATCTGCCGCCCCCGCTATCTCTGACCCCTGTATATTATTATTAACCCCTAATCTGCCGCTCTGTACACCGCCGCAACCTACGTTATCCCTATGAACCCCTAATCTGCTGCCCCTAACACTGCCAACCCCTATATTACATTTATTAACCCCTAATCTGCTGCCCCAACGTCGCCGCTACCTACCAACACTTATTAACCCCTAATCTGCCGACCGGACCTCACCGCTACTATAATAAAGTTATTAACCCCTAATCCGCCCCACTCCCTCCTCAAAAACCCTATAATAAATAGTATTAACCCCTAATCTGCCCTCCCTAACATCGCCTACACCTAACTTCAAGTATTAACCCTTAATCTGCCGACCGGACCTCACCGCTACTCTAATAAATGTATTAACCCCTAAAGCTAAGTCTAACCCTAATACTAACACCCCCCTAAGTTAAATATAATTTTTATCTAACAAAATAAATTAACTATTATTAAATAAATTAATCCTATTTAAAGCTCAATACATACCTGTAAAATAAACCCTAATATAGCTACAATATAAATAATAATTATATTGTAGCTATTTTAGGATTAGTATTTATTTTACAGGCAACTTTGTATTTATTTTAACCAGGCACAATAGCTATTAAATAGTTAATAACTATTTAATAGCTACCTAGTTAAAATAATTACAAAATTACCTGTAAAATAAATCCTAACATAAGTTACAATTAAACCTAACACTACACTATCAATAAATTAATAACATACAAATAACTACAAATAAATACAATTAAATAAACTAACTAAAGTACAAAAAATAAAAAAGAACTAAGTTACAAAAAATAAAAAATAATTTACAAACATTATAAAAATATTACAACAATTTTAAGCTAATTACACCTACTCTAAGCCCCCTAATAAAATAACAAAGCCCCCAAAATAAAAAAATGCCCTACCCTATTCTAAAATAAAAATTGAAAAGCTCTTTTACCTTACCAGCCCTTAAAAGGGCTTTTTGCGGGGCATGCCCCAAAGAATTCTGCTCTTTTGCCTGTAAAAAAAAACATACAATAACCCCAACATTACAACCCACCACCCACATACTCCTAATCTAACCCAAACCCCCCTTAAATAAGCCTAACACTAAGCCCCTGAAGATCTTCCTACCTTATCTTCACCACGCCGGGTATCACTGATCCTTCCAGAAGAGGGTCCGAAGTCTTCCTTCTATCCGGGCGATGTTTTCATCCAAGCGGGGGCTGAAGAGGTCCATCATCCGGCTGATGTCTTCATCCAAGCGGGGGCTGAAGAGGTCCATCTTCCGTCTGAAGTCTTCATCCAAGCGGGGCTGAAGAGGTCCATCATCCGGCTGAAGTCTTCATCCAAGCGGGGGCTGAAGAGGTGCATCATCCGGCTGAAGTCTTCTATCAAGCGGCATCTTCAATCTTCTTTCTTCCGGTTCCATCTTCATCCCGCCGACGCGGAACATCCATTCTGGCTGACGACTTCCCGACGAATGACGGTTCCTTTAAGAGACATCATCCAAGATGGCGTCCCTCGAATTCCGATTGGCTGATAGGAATCTATCAGCCAATCGAAATTAAGGTAGGAAAATTCTGATTGGCTGATGGAATCAGCCAATCAGATTCAAGTTCAATCTGATTGGCTGATCCAATCAGCCAATCAGATTGAGCTCGCATTCTATTGGCTGTTCCAATCAGCCAATAGAATGCAAGCTCAATCTGATTGGCTGATCCAATCAGCCAATCGGGTTGACCTTGAATCTGATTGGCTGATTCAATCAGCCAATCAGAATTTTCCTACCTTAATTCCGATTGGCTGATAGAATCCTATCAGCAAATCGGAATTCGAGGGACGCCATCTTGGATGATGTCCCTTAAAGGAACCGTCATTAGTCGGGAAGTCGTCGACCAGGATGGATGTTCCGCGTCGGCGGGATGAAGATGGAGCCGGAAGAAAGAAGATTGAAGATGCCGCTTGATAGAAGACTTCAGCCGGATGATGGACCTCTTCAGCCCACGCTTGGATGAAGACTTCAGCCGGATGATGGACCTCTTGAGCTCCCGCTTGGATGAAGACATCGCCGGATAGGAGGAAAACTTCGGACCCTCTTCTGGACGGATCGGTGATACCCGGCGTGGTGAAGATAAGGTAGGGAGCTCTTCAAGGGCTTAGTGTTAGGTTTATTAAAGGGGGATTTGGGTTAGATTAGGGGTATGTGGGTGGTGGGTTGTAATGTTGGGGGGGTATTGTATGGGTTTTTTTACAGGCAAAAGAGCAGAATTCTTTGGGGCATTCCCCGCAAAAAGCCCTTTTAAGGGCTGGTAAGGTAAAAGAGCTTTACAATTTTTATTTTAGAGTAGGGTAGGGCATTTTTTTATTTTGGGGGGCTTTGTTATTTTATTAGGGGGCTTAGAGTAGGTTTAATTAGCTTAAAATTGTAATATTTTTATAATGTTTGAAAATAATTTTTTTATTTGTTGTACTTTAGTTAGTTTATTTAATTGTATTTATCTGTAGGTATTTGTATGTAATTAATTTATTGATAGTGTAGTGTTAGGTTTAATTGTAACTTAGGTTAGGATTTATTTTACAGGTCATTTTGTAATTATTTTAACTAGGTAGCTATTAAATAGTTATTAACTATTTAATAGCTATTTTACCTGGTTAAAATAAATACAAAGTTGCCTGTAAAATAAATATAAATCCTAAAATAGCTACAATATAATTATAATTTATATTGTAGCTATATTAGGGTTTATTTTACAGGTAAGTATTTAGCTTTAAATAGGAATAATTTATTTAATAAGATTTATTTTATTTTGTTTGATTAAAATTATATTTAACTTAGGGGGGTGTTAGTGTTAGGGTTAGACTTAGCTTTAGGGGTTAATACACTTATTAGAGTAGCGATGCGGTCCGGTCGGCAGATTAGGGGTTAATAATTGTAGGTAAGGTAACGGTGACGTTGGAGGGGGGCAGATTAGGGGTTAATAAATATTATGTAGGGGTCAGCGGTGTTAGGGGCAGCAGATTAGGGGTACATAGGGATAATGTAGGTTGCGGCGGAGTGCGGTCGGCAGATTAGGGGTTAAAAAATTATTAGAGTGGCGGTGATGTGGGGGGGGCCTCGGTTTAGGGGTACATAGGTAGTTTATGGGTGTTAGTGTACTTTAGAGCACAGTAGCAAAGAGCTTTATGAACCGGCGTTAGCCCAGAAAGCTCTTAACTCCAGGCTTTTCTCTGCGGCTGGAGTCTTGTCGTTAGATTTCTAACGCTCACTTCAGCCAAGACTCTAAATACCGGCATTAGAAAGATCCCATTGAAAAGATAGGCTAAGCAATTGGCGTAGGGGGATCTGCAGTATGGAAAAGTCATGGCTGGAAAGTGAGCATTAGACCCTTTCCTGACTGACTCTAAATACCAGCGGGCGGCCAAAACCAGCGTTAGGACCCCCTAACGCTGGTTTTGACGGCTAACGCAGAACTCTAAATCTAGGCGTAAATTAGTTAAAGGCATGTTTGTTATTATCTTGTTTCCTTTCTCAAACAAAGGGGCATTGTGTTGTAGATTCTCTCTCAGTCTAAGTAGGTTATATCACATAAATCCCACTGCTGTAGAAATTCCTTTGGATACCACGCTTAGACTTTTACAAGTAATATAGCTAAATAAGTATTTACACTACTCCCTGCTATGTATCTTAATATGTAAAGTTGATAGGGAGGAGAGAGGAACCCAATTGAATTTAATCTATGTCCTCATCAGAGGGTCAAGTAATTGTATATAACTTATATGTTAATAGTTAATCACTTTTATATTCCTAACATATCTATTAGTCATTGGGCATAGGGCCCATGTACACATGGCAAAGCCTACCTATTCATAATAGTGTCAAACATGGCTTCACCCCCTCATAGCAACTGCTTGGACATTTGTTTTAGCTTAAGCCTCATATAACTGCCCTACTTCACAAACTCATCTCCCCGCATATTATCTAACACTACAACATCTCATTAAAGGCAGACTTAGTCTAACAGTCACGGATCTCTCCATTTTATGTTAGACTATTAGCCCATAAACTTGCACCTTTTACTTCATGAGCTTAGTTTTATGAGAGTTACCCTATTTTCTTTTATAAATTCTTTCTAATTTTAGTTAAAAACTTCTATCCTGGTACTGACTTTCTGATTTCAGTATTTATAGACAATTAAATCAGGACACACTTCCTCTGCCATTTATATTTACCCTTGTCAGAATGCAAAAGCTAGCATATTTTTCTTTTTCTTTTAATATATGCATATAGTATTGCTAATTGGAAACTGTTCCACATTCTTCACACTAAGCTACATTAATATCTCCGCCCCCCCCCCCATATGCTAACATGGGCTCCTGAAGGACTACACCTAAATTAAAATTCAATAGTAAGCTACATCATTATTTTACATTTTATTGTCATTTTTTTTAAATATAGTTGTACATACTATATGCCTATACAATACTTTACTACACGTTTACTTTGCATTACCTCAAGCGGTGTTTACCCGCTAAAAAATATTCCTGAAGGGCTAAACTAATTTTAGTCCATTGTAAATGTATAATTTCTGTGGATATTCTCAGTGTGATATTATTTCCTATATCAACCGGTTCACATGTAACCATTGAACTAACCGCTGTTCAAAGCTATTATATATATATGTTATAAAACGAGATTCTCAAATATTGATAACTATGCAATATACAACTGTTATTTGATAATGCATGAAGTTTTAATTGTTAATTTTGTAACCACTGGGACGGGACAACTCTAAATGTTCATGTATATTATCTCAATAAAAGATTATAAAAAAAAAAAAAAAAGCCAAGATCGGATCTGTCGTCAAGCTTAGCCTATTTTAATTATTTCCTTTACAAAAAGAAACATAAAGGATCAATTTATCATACATTTATACCTTGCAGGTATAAAAAGTCATTGAGAACATATTAAGGGAAAACCAGTATTACGGTACAGTGCTCCTTTAAGTATAGGGCCATATTTCACTAAAATGAAAATAAAAAAGTGCTGCTGACAAACAATGGCTAAATGTGATAGCATCAACATCAAAACCAGTTCATGGGCAGCCATTAAAGTGGTATCAAAATGCAAAACAAAAAATGTTTAGATGTTTCTTTATTGCACTTTTGCATGTATTTAAATAAAGGGTTGATCATATTCCCTTAGAAAATGTGTCTCATGGATTACAGAAAATCACTATCAAAGGGACATAAAACCCATTTTTTTGCTTTCATGATTTAGATAGAACATAACATTTTAAACAACTTTCTAATTTACTTCTATTATCAATTTTTCTTATTATCCTTTGTGGAAAAGAAGAAATGTAAGCCCAAGAGTGTGCACGTGTCTGCAGCACTATATAGCAGCAGTTTTGCAACAATGTTATATATTAGCAGGGGCACTAAATGGCAGCACTATTTCCTGTTGTGTAGTGCTTCAGGCATGTGCACGCTACCTACCTAGGTATCTCTTCAACACAGAATAACATGAGAATGAAAAAAAATTGATAATGGAAGTAAATAGGAAACTTTTTAAAAATGGTATCCTCTATCTGAATCATGAAAGAAACATTTTGGAGTTAATGTCCCTTTAAAGTCTAAGGAAATATTTACAGATAAATCATTTGTAAAAATTAAACTTTCATTATTCAGACAGAGGGTCGATTCATCATGTCCGCCAGACATACACTGTTGGATTTTCTTTCATGTAATTAGCAAGAGTCCATGAGCTAGTGACGTATGGGATATACATTCCTACCAGGAGGGGCAAAGTTTCCCAAACCTCAAAATGCCTATAAATACACCCCTCACCACACCCACAAATCAGTTTTTACAAACTTTGCCTCCCATGGAGGTGGTGAAGTAAGTTTGTGCTTGATTCTACGTTGATATGCGCTTCGCAGCAGGCTGGAGCCCGGTTTTCCTCTCAGAGTGCAGTTAATGTCAGAGGGATGTGAAGAGAGTATTGCCTATTTGAATACCATGGTCTCCTTCTACGGGATCTATTTCATAGGTTCTCTTTTATCGGTCGTAGAGATTTCTTCTCCTACCTCCCTTTTCAGGTCGACGATATACTCTAATATACCATTACCTCTATTGATTCTCGTTTCAGTACTGATTTGGCTATCTACTATATGTAGATGAGTGTCTTAGGGTAAGTAAGTCTTATTTTATTATGACACTTTTAAGCTATGGTTGGGCACTTTATTTATAAAGTTCTAAATATATGTGTTTAAACTTATATTTGCCTTGATTCAGGGTAATCAGTATTCCTTATTTCAGACAGTCAGTTTCATTATTTGGGATAATGCATATGAATGATTAATTATCATCCTGCCTATATTTTTCCGCCTCTAGTTCTTCTTCCAAAAGTGATTTCCAAAATTCTAATGGAACGTTCGTTTGTACTGCTGGTGGCTCCAGCATGGCCTCACAGGTTTTGGTATGCGGATCTCATTCGGATGGCCAGTTGCCAACCTTGGTCTCTTCCGTTAAGACCAGACCTTCTGTCTCAAGGCCCTTATTTCCATCAGGATCTCAAATCATTAAATTTGAAGGTATGGAAATTGAACACTTGATTCTTAGTCATAGAGGTTTCTCTGACTCAGTAATTAATACTATGTTACCGGCTCGTAAATCTGTGTCTAGGAAGATTTATTATCGAGTCTGGAAGACTTACATTTCTTGGTGTTCTTCTCATAAATTCTCTTGGCATTTTTTAGAATTCCTAGAATTTTACAGTTTCTTCAGGATGGTTTGGATAAAGGTTTGTCTGCAAGTTCCTTGAAAGGACAAATCTCTGCTCTTTCTGATCTTTTTCACAGAAAGATTGCTAATCTTCCTGATATTCATTGTTTTATACAGGCTTTGGTTCATATCAAACCTGTCATTAAGTCAATCTCTCCTCCTTGGAGTCTTAATTTGGTTCTGAGGGCTTTACAAGCTCCTCCGTTTGAACCTATGCATTCTCTGGATATTAAATTACTTTCTTGGAAAGTTCTGTTCCTTTTGGCCATCTCTTCTGCTAGAAGAGTTTCTGAGTTATCTGCTCTTTCTTGTGAATCTCCTTTTCTGATTTTTCATCAGGATAAGGCGGTGTTGCGGACTTCATTTAAATTTTTACCTAAGGTTGTGAATTCTAACAACATTAGTAGAGAAATTGTTGTTCCTTCATTGTGTCCTAATCCTAAGAATTCTCTGGAGAAATCTTTACATTCTTTGGATGTAGTAAGAGCTTTAAAATATTATGTTGAAGCTACTAAAGATTTTAGAAAGACTTCTAGTCGATTTGTTATCTTCTCTGGTTCCAGAAAAGGTCAGAAGGCCTCCGCCATTTCTTTGGCGTCTTGGTTAAAGTCTTTGATTCATCATGCTTATGTAGAGTCAGGTAAATCCCCGCCTCAAAGAATTACGGCTCATTCTACTAGGTCAGTTTCTACTTCCTGGGTGTTTAGGAATGAAGCTTTTGTTGATCAGATTTGCAAAGAAGCAACTTGGTCTTCTTTGCATACTTTTACTAAATTCTACCATTTTGATGTTTTCTCTTCTTCTGAAGCAGTTTTTGGTAGAAAAGTACTTCAGGCCTGGTTCCGGGGGAGGAGACTGGGTGCAGGACACGCTGTGAGCACGCTCTCTCTAAACTCCCATACTAGCCACTGGCGGAAAACTCGCGCTCAGCCCTTGTCCTGGGCGGCTAATTATCCAAAGGCAACTGGATCCTGGTTCCATAGCGGTGTAACTACAGCACACCGCACTTATTCTTGGCCCTATCAGTCTTTCTATAGCTCCTAGTGGGTACAAACAACAAGCACGGGCTGATTCCCACCACCCCTCCCACCGGTGCTGCGTGAGGAGGTGGATGGGATACTGCATAACGAGGCTGTCTGCCTACGACTCCAGAAACCTTCTGACCAAGGCCTATACCTAGCCAAACCTCTGATACAATACTGGCCCAAATTGTATACCCCGCACTGCTTCAACTCCCTTCATCCTCACCAACCTTCTTAGGTGTAGGAAAAACGGAGCTTGCCTGCCTCTCTTCATCCTGCGGCTGGAGCGGTGAGTGCGGACGGATGAGGTGCTGACTGATGACGTTGGCCGATCGGCACCGCGCTGTTTGCTGACATAGCGTGGGAGCTTCCACACACCGATGCTGCTCGTGGAGGCTTGGCGTTTGGTTCAGGCACGTGTTGGCTAGCCATTCTGGGTCAGAGAGGTACTTCAAGGACTCGGCTCCATCGCAGAAACCAACGTGTATAACATCCAATTGGACTACAATTGGAACGCCGAACCTGAAATAATCTGACATAACTATGGCACTGAGCTGTATAGTTCAAGGTACTTTCTTTCCATAATGGTGTATACCGCCTAGCTATTTTGAAGGAGTTGGGGCATAGCTCCTGCACATGCAAAATACACCTTTTATTTGGAAGGAAAAAAGGGAAGCTAATATAGAAAGGGTTCAACAGGACAGTGCTTCTCAAACCCAAGAGTAAAAGGAGCATAAATTACCTTAAAAAACTATGTTATTTCTATGTGGAGACTTGTGTTCTAACATTCCTATTTCACCTAAAGGGAAGCTAGTTGGACTAAGAATGAACAGTTTTTTTTCTGCTAACTGCATGAGCCACTAATCCCTTTATATGCTTTTTTATCTTGCCTTGTTGTCTCTCCTCCACCGCTTTAACAAAAGGCTGAAATATTAGAAGGATATCTTTACCACCTTGTCTAGCAAACTAACATTTAACTACTTCTATTTCCAAGAAACTGTTTGCTGCAAATTATTGGTTTAAATGAACTTAAACACATACAGTTTAATTTTGCTCAAATTCTTGGAAAAACAGGACTCAAGGAACCTGTAATTTGTTTATTGCCTGTTGTTTGCTATGTGTATCTAATCATCTTCTCTTTCCCTCTACGTAATCTTGTGTATATTAACCTAAGATATTACTTTTGTTTCAACAAATTGCTAAGCTAACTGGCCTTTGCTTCTATATAAAATATAGCTGTGTTCAATTTCCTGCAGGGGCACTAGAAAATTAACCTATAGAGTGCATTTTGTTAAATTCAAATTTAAGGTATACACAGCTTTGTATGTGGTGGACAACTGATATCATTGTGGGTTGTATATTAACCTAAGATATTACTTTTGTTTCAACAAATTGCTAAGCTAACTGGCCTTTGCTTCTATATAAAATATAGCTGTGTTCAATTTCCTGCAGGGGCACTAGAAAATTAACCTATAGAGTGCATTTTGTTAAATTCAAATTTAAGGTATACACAGCTTTGTATGTGGTGGACAACTGATATCATTGTGGGTTGTATATTAACCTAAGATATTACTTTTGTTTCAACAAATTGCTAAGCTAACTGGCCTTTGCTTCTATATAAAATATAGCTGTGTTCAATTTCCTGCAGGGGCACTAGAAAATTAACCTATAGAGTGCATTTTGTTAAATTCAAATCTAAGGTATACACAGCTTTGTATGTGGTGGACAACTGATATCACTATGGGCTGTTTCATCTTTTTTCTAGAATACTAGTCTCAGTTTTCTTTTATTGGATACCCAGTCTCTATAGGATAGGTCTAAGATTAAGCCCAAAGCTAAGAAATCTTTTCTAAATCTAGGAGAAATGACATTTTTACTGTGGGAGTAACAGCAGAGATTTAACATTAATTAAATCAATATAAGTAAAGATTTCAGTTTCTGTAGGTTGATAAATTTGTATAAAGCTATAAGTTCTCATATGATTGTAAATTAGTAGACTTATATTTGGCTGATGTCTGTTATAAATCTGTGCATTAAGCAATTTAACTTACAGAACATAAACTGTGCCCAAACGCTTTAAAAGGGAAGGGTAAGAGTGGGGGGAAAAGGAGTAAAGTAGAGATAGCAGGGAATAAGAAACCCATATCTTGCTGTTGCTTGCTGGTCTTGTGTGCTATTAACTACTTCTTCTGCCCTTCTAAATAACCCTGCGCATTATAACACTAACCTGGCTTTTTCAAACTGTAAGCTAGCTTGTTTTTGCTTTGCAATTTAAACATTGAAGTGTTCAATTCTTTGTAGAGGAGGTATTCTACAGAGTGTATCTTACAAAATTACCCATTAATTGCAAAAATACTTCGCTTTGTAGTAGTAGGTAATTGAGTACCTTTTGGGGTTTTTTTTTTCTGTTGACTATTATTTAGGTTCAGGTTATAAGCCTAAAGCAAACCCTAAGGTGGAATATTATTTATAATTCATAAGAGACATATCCCCTATTTTCTGTTTTTCACATTAAATATTGCTGTGACTAATATTGGTGACAGGTGCCTGAGGCATTAATATACTGCACATATTAATTTATACTCCATTTCAAAATAAGAATTGTATTTAAGGGGATAGAAATAATTTTTTTTTAATTGGCCAGCCACAGTAAAAATTGGCTTGAATCGGGAACTTTGAGCTCATTGAGGTAAACTCAGGTTTACTGACATAACCCTGCTGTTGCTGGGCCGAATAGTCTCGAATTAGTCACCCCTGCCATAGGCAGGGTAACTATATGAGACACCTATTATATTGTATATTCTAAAAAACAGCATGCTAATCATATAACCACACATATAAGTGACTGTCCTTATTTGTAAGAAGGTAAGGAAGGGTAGAGCAATTTAAGGCCTAGGGAATTTGCAATCAGGCAGCTCAAACGATAACTCCCATACTCTTCCATTCAACTCTCTTGCTCCACCATGTAAATTTCTACATGTAAATGTGGGACATTAATCTTGTTAAAATAAAATACCTAGCCCTTTTTGTATATAAAATCCTCTTCTAGGGTATTAGGAAATTAGGCTATAAAGCTGCCCACTAATTTACAAAACCAAATTAGGAATATTTTTGCCTGTCTGGAATAGATAAGTGAAAACCGTTAAGTGACTCTCACCTCTACTAGTCAGAACAGGGGAAGTAGAATCAGATTGTCTTAATCCAACCTTGTCATTGCTTGGTAGAACAGCCCGTAGTAAAACACTTAAACAATTTACATCCCCTTGTGGATCACTGATTTAGTTTTTGTTTTGTTTTTTTTGTACGCACACAATCACTGTTGGCACCTACACAATTCACCTTTTGCACCCTGTTTTACAGGTTAATAACATAGAGGTCACCCTCCTTAAATCACCCCTTCCCCTCCCCCCCCTTTCCCTTTTTTTTTTTTTCTCTCTCCCCCCTCTTTTCCCTTCTTCTTCACCTCACACACACAGACCCCCACGCCTCCCTCCCTTTTCCCTCCTTCTTCTTCACTTTAACACTTCATAATAACCCACCACCCCGTATATCATCACATCACACCTACTCACACCAACTCAATCATGTTTCACACTCGACCTTGGGTCCATAACTCACAAGTTTTCACTCACACAGCCATTCACTCCCCTTACACAGCTCTCTCTTGTCCTATGGAAAGATTTCTTAATACCACCCCTAGAATCACTTCTCCAAGCATGGCAGGCAGACATAAGGATAAAAAAAACAAAGGAGTCTCAGAAAATGTAGCAGATATCACCATACCTATTACTAACCCTGCTATAGAGACCCTAAATATTCAAAATTTAGTCTCTAACATATCAGAAGCACTAACTCCCAAATTTGAAACTCTGAGATCTGAGATAAAACAAGATATAGCACAACTTTCCCAGGAAATTAGGCAATTTTCAAGCAGACTACAGGAGACAGAACAGAGGGTTTCGGATCTAGAGGATCTTACCATCTCGCATAGCTCCAACCTAGAAGAAACTAATTCCAAAATCCAAAAACTAATCTCAAAAATCGAGGACCTTGAAAATAGATCTCGTAGGAACAATATAAGGATTATAGGAATACCTGAGGGCAAAAAATATGAAGATCTCTCCTTGTTTGTCACCCAGACCCTAGTACAACTTTTAGAAATGCCTCCTTCACATATAATAATAGAAAGGGCTCATAGAATAGGTCCACCCCCAACTGACAATAAAACAAATAGACCCAGACCAGTAATTGTGCGTTTCCTAAATTACCTTGACAAAACTAATATACTTCAGCAATTTAAAAAGAAACAACCAATTAGCTTAGATGGTGCCAAAATTCTATTGTTTCAAGATTTCTCAGCTGAGACAGCCTCAAGGAGGAAAGAATTGGCACCAATATGCACAAAAATGATACAAAGAGGATATAAAGCGACACTATTATACCCACACAAACTCAGAATAATGGTTAGGGATAAGGTACATCTTTTCGAAAATGCTCGCAAAGCTGAAATTTTTTTTTCTGATATAGAATCTACAACTCAAATAGTGTGTAGATAGGCAGCAATAAATAGACAACAACTAGGTTTATAGGTCTGCAATAGAATTGACATGGGTTTTTTCAAACTAAAACAGTCCTCTGAAGAGGACCATTATCGGACCAAGAACTCAGCAGGGGAAATTTCCCTGCTGAGCACTGAATTGAGATATTGTGGAGTTCTAAATAAATATTTGGAACATTTTTTCCTTCGCCCCCTCCCTCCCCCTCTCCTTCTTGGGGGGGGGGCTTCTCTCTTCTCTTTTCTCTTTTCTCCCTCCCTTTTTTTTTTTTTTTTGTTCCCCTCCTGTTCTCGCCCTCATCCCTGTCTTCTGCCACAATTGCCCTTTATAGGTTAATAGATGATTAAAAGACCAGATAAAGTTAAACTTATATCATGGAACATTGGTGGTATATCGACCCCCATTAAAAGGAAAGCAATTGTCTCCCACCTGAGAAAAATGCAGGCAGACCTTGCATTCTTGCAAGAAACACATCTAGATATAGATGAAATTAAAAAAATGAAAGGCTCTTGGGTTAAAGAGGTTGTTGCTTCTCCCAGTTTAGGAAGAAAAAGAGGGGTAGCCATATTAATTGGAAAAAGACTAGAATATGAGTTAATTCACTCTGAAAGGGACTCTGAGGGGAGGTTTGTGATGATGAAAATTAAAATTCAAGATCAATTGTTTACTCTCTGTAATATATATGCACCTAACATGCTGGATTATGAGTTTTGGGACACGCTGCAATCTAAAATAATAACCTATTCAGAAGGCTATGTGGTATTGGGTGGCGATTTCAATATGGCGCCGCAATCCCCTCTAGACAGGCTTCGGCAGACTAACAAACAAGCAAAACAAAAAAGAGACAATCTTGAAGCAAAAATATTCAAAACTTTATCTGGAGGATTCAAAATCCCGATGTCAGAGAATACACCTGCCTTTCTAAGGCTCATAAAACTCTATCTCGAATAGATTTGTTTCTAATTGATGACAGATTATGTACAATGAAAACTACTGCAGGAATAACTCCTGTAACCTTATCAGATCACTCTCCTATTTTTTTAGAACTACAGCTAAATCGGTTTATAAACTCTTCTACAAGATTTAGATTCCCATATTACTTGGTGAATGATTCTAAATTTAAGAATCATTTGATCAAGAAATTTAAGGAATACCTTCATTTTAACTCCGAATTTGCCGACCGCCCGGAAATATTCTGGGGAGCTGCTAAAGCAGTCCTCAGAGGGGAAATAACGGCTTACGCCGCTATGATATCCAAAAAGTTGAAAAAGAGAGAGAAAGAGGTCATAAGTTTTGTGACTAATGCTTATAACCGGTACCTGCTGCAAAACACACCCTTCCACTGGGCTAAATACATAAAAGCCAAGAGCGAAAAAGACGCTATGGCATTATTAGTGGAAACACAGAAAGAACTGAGGTTTCAAGCCAAGCTTTACCTGTTTGGCAATAAATCGGGCAAATTGTTAGCTAAGCTAACCAAAGGTGACAATAAGCCTCCTATGATTGAAAAAATCCTTCATCAAGGGAATCTATTGGTAAACACAGAAGACATCTGGTTTTTCAGCCTCTTTCACAACTCTGCTCGCGAAGGGAGGCAAGGATCCTAGTCATAAGGAATCTTACCGACCGATAGCCCTCTTGAACTCGGACTATAAGATCCTTGCCTCAATTTTGGCATGTAGGCTTCAAGGTGGCCTTCCACATATTATTCATAAGGACCAAGCAGGGTTTATCCATGGCCATAACTCAGCCTCCAAAATTAGGGAGGTTCTTCTGTTGACAGAATTCTTCCAAACCAGAGAGAGAGGGACAGAGGGCAAAAAGGACCTCGCAATAGTCGCCATTGATGCGGCTAAGGCATTTGACTCTGTTTATTTCAGTCATCTGTTTACCTCATTAGCCAAATTTGGGTTCAGGGATAACTTTGTTAACTTTATACATAACCTGTATACATGTCCATCTACCAGACTAATAGTTAACAATTCATTATCCTCAGATATCGTAATTGAAAGGGGAACACGGCAGGGGTGTCCCCTGTCCCCCCTTCTCTTTGATATTGCAATAGAGTCTCTTTCTATAAAGATCCGACAGAGTATTGAGGGCATTAATTTGGGTGAACATATAATGAAGGCTGCGTTATACGCGGATGATATCCTTCTTTATATTTCAAATACAAAGTCGAATATACCCAAACTGCTTAGTATCATTCAACAATTTGGCTCCTTCTCTGGGTATATGGTTAATACTTCCAAATCTGAATTATTTTGGCTGAATAAAAATAGGGATTCAATTAAAGATAGCCCATTTAAAGAGGTCTCTGAATCATTTAAATATCTGGGTATCATTATACCAGTAAATTTCTATGAGTTGTATAAAATTAATATAACACCCATATTAACAATGATCTGTGAGAGGCTGAAATCTTGGCAAAGTTTACCTATCTCATTATCTGGGAGAATAGCCCTATACAAAATGATTCTTCTCCCGAAACTCTTATACATATTACAAAACACCCCACTAATATTATATGGAAAAGACATTAGGTTGCTTAACAGGGCAGTTGGGAAATTCCTTTGGCAGGGGAAAAAGGCGAGAATTTCTCTAACAAAATTAACCTTGGCAAAGGAATATGGGGGTCTAGCCTTGCCAGACATCAGGCAATATAACATGGCTTTTCTTGCAAGAACAGTGACAGACTGGATTCTTCTTAAAGATTATGTTACAAATATTTTACTAGAAGCAAATATCTGTCACCCATACCTTCTTACTGGTCTGGTACATTGCTCACCTAAATTGTTACCCCCTGAAATCAAAAAGCTTAAAAGTATTTTGAACCCGATTAAAGCCTGGTGGAAAATAGGGAACACCCTAAGATTGGATTGCAGTGTGTCTCAATACCTATCAATAAAAGGAAACCCAAGATTCCAACCTGGCATGGAAATGGCCATATTCGATAGATGGTCCCAACTAGGACTGGTAAAAGTTAAGCAAATTTTTGAAAACGATTCAAATGTTATAAAAACATTTGAAAACCTGAAAAATGAATTTAATCTATCACATAAAGAATTTTTTGCATATCTGCAACTTAGACATTATGGATTAAAGATTACTAGGAACACGGATTGGTCATGGACCCTAGGAAAACTGGAGAATTGGCTGACTTTGATAAAAGCCGGACGCATGTCGATTACTCCCTGTTATACACTTCTTAACGCCAATAAAGGAACTTCTTTATTGGAACATATAGCAACGACATGGTCCAGGTTAATCCCCTCAGAATTGGTAGAATCAAATAGTGTACAGAGGTCAATAGACCGAGTTTCCCGGGTCACCCTTTCTGCAACGTGGAGGGAAGCACACCTTAAAATCTTACATAGAACATATTTTACTCCAGCCCTAGGTTACAAAATACATAATTCAGAATTTAGGGCTTGCCCAAAATGTTCCCTTGTCGCGGCAGACCTAGTCCATATGCTATGGAACTGCCCAAAGATACGCCAATTTTGGCATAAAGTCGAATTTTGGCTTAGCAAAAATATGGTGGCTGCTCCTCTGGTATTCACCCTGACACAGATTATTTTTTGTGTCCAATTGGAAGCACGGCAACAATCTCAGGAAAAATTAACCATTCTCACAATTCTAGCAGCTAGATATTTGATCCTTAAGCATTGGAAGGGCTCAAAGACTCCCTCAATCCTCGAGGTAAAAAATTGTTTGAAGAAACAATGCATGATCGAGCAAAGGGATACCAATATTGATAATGAAGAGGACATAAAAAAATTCTTCTTGAAATGGTCAGCCTTTATCAAAGGCTATCCAACTAATGAAATAGAAATGATAATTTTTCCATTCAGGAACTCAGAAATGGTCTTGCTTAACCTGTGGTAGGAGATGGGGGTGGGGGTCGGAGTCGGGGGGTGGCATGGACTAAATATATGATCAAGTTATTCTCTCCCCTCTTTACCCCCCTTTTTTTTCCTTTTTTTTTTTTTTTGGGGTAAGGGGAGAAGAGGGGGAAGACAATCAGGGAGGGAGGGGGAGAGGGGAGGGAAGAAAACAAAAAAGGAGGCTTAACATAAAATATATGTGCTAACAAACATAATTAATGCAACATGGCAACGAGTTATTACTTACATAATATGGTACGTAAAGTTAATTTTCTTGATTTGTATTAAGATTGTTGCTGCCATGAATGTGACTCATCTAGCAAACATAATTAATGCAACATGGCAATATGAGTTATTATTTACATAATGTGGTACGTTAAGTTATTTCTTCTATGATGTAACAGACAGAAGTGAATTGTATCAAGAATGTTATTGCCATGTCTATGATTCATTGTTTTTCTTTTATCTTTTTTGTTTGTTTTGCCTTGTTTATGTATCATTTAATGTATTAAACCTCAATAAAAGTGTAAAATTAGAAAAGTACTTCAGGCAGCTGTTTCAATTTGATTCTTCTGCTTATAATTTCAATTTTTTTCATTATTGAGATTAAAACTTTTGTTTTGGGTTGTGGATTATTATTTTTCAGCGGAATTGGCTGTCTTTATTTTATCCCTCCCTCTCTAGTGACTCTTGCGTGGAAGTTCCACATCTTGGGTATTTATTATCCCATACGTCACTAGCTCATGGACTCTTGCTAATTACATGAAAGAAAACATAATTTATGTAAGAACTTACCTGATAAATTCATTTCTTTCATATTAGCAAGAGTCCATGAGGCCCACCCTTTTTTGTGGTGGTTATGATCTTTTTTTGTATAAAGCACAATTATTCCAATTCCTTATTTTGATGCTTTTGCTCCTTTCTTATCACCCCACTTCTTGGCTATTTGTTAAACTGAATTGTGGGTGTGGTGAGGGGTGTATTTATAGGCATTTTGAGGTTTGGGAAACTTTGTCCCTCCTGGTAGGAATGTATATCCCATACGTCACTAGCTCATGGACTCTTGCTAATATGATAGAAATGAATTTATCAGGTAAGTTCTTACATAAATTATGTTTTTACATTGCACAAGCAGTGGAAACAGGGTGATTAGGGGCCATTCTGCCATTGTTAAATTGGCCCCATTGCATATAATTTACTAATTACCTTTGTCTTGTATGTATCTTTTGTTGGAAAGCATACTTAAGTAGGATCAGGAGCGGTAATGCATTATTGGGAGCTAGCTGCTTGATTGGTTGCTGCATATAAAGTATATGGCTCTTGTCATTGGCTCATCTTGTGTTTTCAGCAAGCACCCAGAAGTGTATTGCTGCTCCTTTAACAAATACTGCCAAGAGAACAAATTAGATGTGCTAAAATAAGTAAATTGAAAATGATGTGCTCTGAATCATGAAATAAAGTATTGTGGTTTAATTTCTCTATAAACACATAAGTAAAGCCAGCTCCAGAGCAGCAATATGCTACTGGGAGCTAGCTGAAAACATCTTGTGAGCAAAGGAACATATGTTTGTAGCTAACAATCACCAGATAGCTTCTAATTGTGCACTGCTTCTACAGAGGATACATACAAATTATTTTCAATAAAGGATACCAAGAGAACAAAGTCATTTTAATAGAAGAGAATTCAAAATGTGTCTTAAACAGACATGGTCTATCTGAACCATGCAAGTTTAATTTGACTTTCCTATCCATTTAACATGGTAATTATCACACAATAGATTATAATCAACTAATAACTGAGGTACAGTTGTGTTACCAGCATTACTGCATTTGATCCCATATTTTGAGCTGTGAAACAGGTCTGAAAGCTAATACATGGGGAAGAAGATCATTACATGAAGTATTTGAGAGCTGATAACATTACTGATGGAAGGGACACAAAGCAGAACATATCAGAGAATAGAAGGGACTAACTTTAAGAAAAAAGTTTGCAAGTTTTACATTTCAATTAGAACTATTCTATGGAGCAAAACTATGTTATCACTGCACAATAGCCATGATTAGCCATTGCACTACAGGGACTCCAGTTTAGATACTATGGCTGGTTGCTAATGTTCAATTCTCCTATGGGGGATTCACACACTTATAAAATATGTAACGTAGGCACAGCCTAATTGGCCACAAAGAAAACTGACACTCATCACATAACACTTACAGAGTGCTTATTCTATTTGCTTCTAAAGGTATGTCTGATATTAATCTTTATCTAAACTTTCACTACAGAGGTCTATATGCAGAGATCTCAACAATATATAAATATTTCTATAAAGCAAATTATCAATAGCATAAGGAAACTTTAGTGTTATTGGGGAAATTTAAAAGCTATGACACAGGACTTGGAAACATTTGAATCAGTATAATTATATATCTTAAGTAAATATAAGTCATTGTAGTACCTGTGTTAATGTTGTACTAATGTGTATACTGTTTATCAAACTGTGCTTATTAATTCCATGATATTAATTGTACAATACTTATTATTATTATTATTATTATTATTATTATTATTATTATTATTATTATTAGCAGTAGTAGTAGCATTTATACAACAATAATAATAATAATAATAATAATAATATTATAAGCAGCAGCAGAATGAAGCACAATTTGTATTCTTAAAGGGACATTATACACTCATTTTGTCTTTGCATAAATGTTTTGTAGATGATCTATTTATAAAGCCCATAAAGTTTTGTTTTTTTTAAATGTATAGTTTTGCTTATTTTTAAGTAACATTGCTCTGATTTTCAGACTCCTAACCAAGCCCCAAAGTTTTATGAGAATACCGTCAGCTACTTACTCCAGCTTGCTCCTGTTTGTGTAAAGGGTCTTTTCACATGCAAAAGAAGGGGGGGGGGGGGAGTGTCTTATTTCCCACTTGCTAAACTTAGAACTTCTAAGTAAGTTTTTAAACAGTTTTATACTGGATTTTTATATCAGTGTCTTTGCATCTTATTTTTTTATAGTAGTGTCTATTACATGCAGTTATATGAAAATGAGTGTATACTGTCCCTTTAATGTTGCAGCATAAATAATTTCCACCACAATTAAAATAATTTTAAAAAAGTTTATCAAAACTTTTACATTCTTTATAGATAAAAACTGAAGAGATACACTCACAATTAGTGAACACTACCAATATTTACATATTTTCCTGTGAGTCTTACAGTAGAAACCATTTCTTCACATTTTACATCTGAATATCAAACCATATTTTCTGGCAGAAAAACATATTTTTAAATTCAGCCTTTGAAGTATTAAAAAGCCACAGAAAGGAAAATTTAATTTAAAGGGCCATGAAACCCATCGTTTTCATATATTCAGAAAGAGTATGCAATTTTAAATAACTTTCCAATTTATTTCTATCTGATTTGGTTTCATTCTATTTGTATCCTTTGTTGAAAAGTAAACCTAGGTAGGCTCAGAAGCTGCTGATTGGTGATTGTATATATAAATAAATATATATATATATATATATATATATATATATATAGTGGCTTTCAGCTAGTGCATTACTTCTCCTTCAGCAAAGGATATCAAGAGAATGACGCAAATTAGATAATAGAAGTAAATTGGAAAGTTGTTTAAAATTGTAGGTTTTATCTGAATCGTGAAAGAAAAAGTTTGGGTTTCATGTCCCTTTAATCTACAGTATTTCTCCCAATTTGCAAAATATAGATTGATACTTTCTTCCTCTTTGTGGCTTTTGTGATTCTGTGTATTCAATAAAACTTTACTTCTTTGGATTGTATCTTTATAAAAGTAAATAAAAGATTTTCCAAAATGTATACTCATGAATTCAAAGTGAAAACAAACGTTGTTGCCCTTCATGAAAAGGTTTTACCAGCCCTCTGCTGTACAAATGTGTGCAATATTCTGTATTAAAAAAAAAAAAAAGTGCACTTAAAGGGACACTGAACACAATTTTTTTCTTTCGTGATTCAGATAAAGCATACAATTTTAAGCAACTTTCTAATTTACTCCTATTATAAATTTTTCTTCATTCTCTTGCTATCTTTATTTGAAAAAGATGGCATCTAAGCTTTTTTTTGGGTTCAATTTGGGTCAAAATGAAAATGTACATGGACGCATTTCAGTTTTAAATATAAGCATTTTTACAATATACTTCCATTAGCAAAAATACTTCTAGTAAAAGCTATTACAGTTTTTCTGCAGCATACATACATATGTGCATTAGTATTCAAACATCATGCCTGCTCAGGGAGACGGCTGGGGTGTTTTGCTTCTAAAGATATAATTTGTGCCATACAAGCTACTGCTGACCTTCGGAGGCCCTCACAGGATATGTGTGTATGCTGCAGAAAACCAGTAATACGTTTTACTGGAAGT
This sequence comes from Bombina bombina, assembly GCF_027579735.1. Classification (NCBI taxonomy): domain Eukaryota; kingdom Metazoa; phylum Chordata; class Amphibia; order Anura; family Bombinatoridae; genus Bombina; species Bombina bombina. The sequence goes on from NC_069500.1 coordinate 502,671,749, forward strand.
ATATTGCAAAAATGCTTCTATTTCAAATTGAAATTCAAACATGTACATTTCATTTTTTAACATTCTATCTCTTTAATATTGTTTTTATGCTTGTAAGGCCTGCAATTGTCCTCCAATCATCATATAGGGACTTTCTTTGCATGTGAACACTTCTTCATAGATTTAAACATCTTTAGATACATTATTTTGAACCAGCACATGTTCCTATGTATGATAGAAATCTTTTGAGTTTTCTGCTAATGCAACAATTTTCTAGTTTGGATTTTTTTCTCTTGCAGAAGTATTTAGAGAAGATACCTGTGCAGTTAAAGGGGCACTAAAGTAAAAATTAAACTTTTATGATTCAGATAGAGCATGCAGTTTTAAGAGACTTCCCAATTTACTTCTATTATCAAATTCTCTATAAAAAACACTTTTTTCGGGCACTAGCTCCTACTGAGCATGTGCACAAGCTCACATGGTATACAAATACTAGTCTGTGATTGGCTGATGGGTGTCATATGATATAGGGGGCGGGAAATGGGGAAAAGAAAAAATGTACTGCTTTTTTGAGTGTTATAATACTGTCCTTGTTAATTATGCAATTATACTGTATTTAGTTTTCCTTTAAGCACAAACATTTATTTCATAATAGTTATAAAAAGAGTCTTAACATTGACCACTTTTCGTGTAACAAAGCATTTTTTTTTTTTTTTTTAAAACATGCTTGACGAATTACAATGTACCTTTGTCTTGCAGGAGTACTGAGAACAGATACATGGAAAGTAACAACCAAACAGCATGGGCTTCAGGATTTATACTACTGGGGCTGACTGATGACACCAAAAATGAACGTATACTTTTTGTTTTTTTCCTATTGGTTTATTCACTGACTTTAGTTGGGAATTCTCTCATGGTGATAACAATAACTCTGTCATCAACACTTAGCTCTCCCATGTATTTATTTCTGCGTTACCTCTCCATAGTAGACATCTGCTTCACTTCCTCCACGGTGCCTAAACTCCTTTTAGATTTTCTCTCAGAGTTAAAAACAATCTCTTTTCCTGGCTGTGTGGCGCAGCTGTATCTGTTTATTTCTTTTGGCGGAATTGAATGTGTTCTTCTCGCTGTCATGGCGGGCGATCGCTATGTAGCTATTTGCATGCCATTGCACTACACAGAAATAATGAGCCGTAAACTGTGCATAAAGCTTGTAGCGGTGTGCTCTTTCATTGGATTTTTAAATTCTCTTGCACACACTGTTTTTACTTTTCGTTTACCATTCTGCAACTCTAGATTTATAAATCATTTTTTTTGTGACATCCCACCTCTACTTGCTATAGCTTGTGCTGATACCACTCCTAATGAAGTAGTAGTGTATACTGCAGGGGGGTCAGTAATTGTAGGTTCTTTCTTGGTGACTCTTTTATCCTATATCTTCATTGTTAGAGCAATCATAAACATGAAGACTGCTTCAGGAAGATATAAAACATTCTCCACTTGTGGTTCTCACCTTACAGTTGTCACGCTTTTCTTTGGGACAATTGTTTTTACATATATACGTCCCACCTCAACTTATTCTCTTGATCAAGATAGAATTGTACCCGTGCTTTATGGAATCATGACTCCATTACTGAACCCAATCATTTATAGTTTAAGAAATAGGGAGGTTCAGGAAGCTATAAAGAAAGTCGTTTTTAGAAGGAGCATTAGAAGTTAATAAATAGCTTAAGTGTTTGTGTTTTCGTTATATATCTCTATCTCTATGTATCTCTATATCTATATACATATCTATATACACACACTGTTTAATTCATAATTAATTCCAGAACTAATTATTTGCATAATAGTTTTACTAAGAAATTTAAATGGATATAAACATAATACATACTATTTTTGGTTGAGGAGTCAACATATGACATGATATAGATATAGATCTCTATATCTCTATCGAGATAGAGAAATATAGAATTATAGAATAAAAATATGTGTGTTTATTATATATATATATATATATATATATATATATATATATATATATATATACATACAGTATATAAAAGCCAGCAAGGGTTGTTTTTAGTGTAATAGTAACATCTATAAAACTTGTAACTACTTAAAAATAGGAAGCACGTTTAAGTAAACTGTCACTAGAGAGGTATATGACATTCGACACAACATAACATGCAACACAACTCATGTCATATACTTGTTGACTTGTAGAGGATGCGACAAACAATACAAGGGGCGTACTAAGTACGCACTACGGGACAGAGCTTTACAATATTTAAGAGACATTAGCAACACTGAAAGCAATACCCCTATAGCTAAACACTTTAGAAATGAACATCAATCCGATTATATGATTTTACAAATACAAGGTATTGATCACATACCTAGACATGGAAGGGGTGGAGATAGGGAACGTTTGTTGGATCATTGGGAAGTTCTATGGATCTTCAAATTACAATCCAAACACCTTGATGGTTTGAATTCAATTATGGACGTGAATTTGGTTATAAAACCTAAACATTTGTAATGGACTCAATAAAACAAAGATTAAAATTAAAATGAAAACCTATAACTAACAAGTGTAGATATATACTGTATATATAATGTTATCATTAATATGATATTATTTATATTTTTGGATAACAATTTTTTTTTATGAACCTATGTCGTGAAATTTATATTAAGAATAAGTTTACAAAAAACTATTGGGAATGTCAATATTTCAGACTTGTATTGCAGCCATAAATAATGATGATATGTTCCATTAAGAAGTAATTAACTAATGTGCTCAAGTGTAACACAGACCGCTGCTCCATAACCTGTCCATCTGCTCTGAGGTGGCGGACAGAAATCACCAGAAATCTACCCGATCGAATACGATCGGGTTGATTGACACCCCCTGCTAGCGGCTTATTGGTCGTGAATCTGCAGGAGGTGATATTACACCAGCAGTTCACCAGTACTGCTGGTGCAATGATAAATGCCGAGAGCATATGCTGTCGGCATTTATCGATGTGCAGCAGACATGTTCCGCAATTTCGGATCATGTCCGCTCACACATTAATAAATAGGCCCCTTGGCCTTAAGTAGCAGTCTGGTAGGAGTTGGTGTATATGCCAGTGGACAAGGGCTAGGGGAAGGCCCAAAACATGTTTGACACTCTTTTCCACCAGACTGTGGATTTTTTAAACTGATTTTATGGCTTTTCTACAGTTATATATATACTGTATATATATATATATATATATATATATATATATATATATATATATATATATATATATATATATATATATATATATATTATAGTGTCACACATTTGCTACAGTAAAGGCAATTAAAAGCTCATATAAAAGGAGGATTGTACACATGCTTTTCCTATTACAAATGATGTTGCACAGAGATATAACCTGCACAGCACTTACTGAGGTATCTGCTTTTAATAAAACACAGACCAACACTGGGGACATAGAAAGTGTTAACATTTAAAATTGTATTTGTTGTATAGCATGTGCAGTAAAATAATAACTTCTCCCATATAAAACAAAATAAAAATAAAGTACCTACCTAATATTTATATAAAGCCAAATATATATTTTAGTCTGTGTATAAATGTAAAGGTTTTCTACAATTACTGTTTAATAATTATATTTATAGAATATTACAAAAATAACACAAAACTCAGATAAAATGATTAATATGATAATATGATTAATTCCTGAGTATTTCTGTTTAGCTGTTCTGTTTATATCAGCTATATTATTAAGTTAATAAAAATGTATTTAGGACAAATATTATGGATATAGTATTTTTAATGTGTAAAATTAGTTACTGTCAACTCTACTGCAGAGTTATATATTGTAATCAAAATATCCCTCTTCTTAATTAATTTATCCTGGGATCAGCTTTGAAACAGTATTTTAACAGCAGAAAATTACTCCACACTGGTTTATGTATAAAAACCTTGGCCTGTTTCTTTTCAGACAGTTTACAATAGTCATTTATCAACATTAAAGGGACATTAAACACTTTGAGATGGTAATTTAAAATGATAAATTGTATACAATAAAACAACTCTGCAATATATTTTCATTATTTATTTTGTCCTCTTTGCCTGTAATTCCATTCTGAAATTGTGAGCTTTTCAGTTCCTGTTAGAAATGGAAGTGCAGAACACTGTTAAATCCAGCACAACCATTGGCTGCACACTCTAGTGACCTATTTATAACTGACCCTTATTGGCCACAGCAGAGAAGGTAACACAAGTTACAACATGGCAGCTCCCAGTGTTTTATAGGCACTAAAACTTTACACTTATTTTGTCACTTTTTAAACAACTAATGAAACTTTAAAAAATACATCTACATGTTAGTCATGCACTGATCTTTTCTTTGAATGCATCATTCTATCTAGCATTTATTTAGTATTTAATGTCCCTTTAACAAAACCTTATTCCACAGCACTTACTATACAGTATAATGTAATCCTTTCATAAAGTTGGGTGGATGGTTCACACTAACTACAAATCCTTCAAAAACAAAATAATACACTTATAGGCCTAGAACCCATAAACAGCAGTTCAGTCCAGCTCAGCAGTCAGCACACACTATCCAACAAAAGTTATCTGCCCATGATTAGCTGCAGGTGAGTGAAGCTTAGAGTGTAGGGGAAACCTGGATTGGAAGCTTCAGCTATTTATCAAGTTTTTTCTGTACAGTCCATTTATCCCTTTTCTATCACAAAATTAAAACTTGTATCTGCACATTGGTTGTAGAATCCCTTAACATACATGACATGGGGCCCATTGTTATATTTTCTGGATGTAGATGGCAGATTGTCTCACCAAAACTTGCAAAACATAAAGAAATTAGTATTGCAAACATAGAACAATTTAGTTGTCTAAACATAATTGTATTATTCCCTATATAAGTTTGCATTTATCAGTAAGACCCTCACTTTATTTTGGATTATTACATATTTTTTAACCTTTTTTAAAGTCTGATATTTTGCCCATACTTTGTCAGAGAAAAATGTGCTAAATGTCACCAGAATGTTTATGGTTACTGCAATAAAAGATTTCTAATAAAAAAATATTTATTCTAATTTAATGTAGTGTCATTTAATAGTTTATTGTAGTTTTTATTTTTTTAATAGTAATGATCTGCTAATTTAATACCTTAATATTTTAAAGTAAATTCTGCAAATCTTCAGTAACAAACTATTTTATGTATCTGACTGTAACAGCAGTTACTGTTTTAACATTTATATTAAAGTATCACAAAATGCAGCAATAACTTAAATAATTAAAATAGTTTTTTATAATAATACTTTGTCTTGTCTATAAAAAGAGAATGACTCTCCATTTGTACATTTTTTTTATTCTTATTTATTGTATTAATAATTAACCATAATTTAAGTTGATGTATTTAGTATTATGTACTAAACAAGAGACACATGATTTCTACATGTACACTATTCCTAAAATATTAAAATAAAAAATATTTCTAATGCTACATTACATGATTGCAATGGTGATTTAAACATGTTATGCATAAAAATTACTATAAAGTCTATGAAATTATTTATTGCACACATGTAATGACTTGATATTAATCATCAAGGGGTAAATATATATGATATTGACATTAATACTGAATTAATTAACCAGCATGTTGGTGGAGCTGTAATTTTGCATGCATAATGCAAAGATGTGGCCTTACAGAGCTTCACATTTATAGCCTTAAAAACATTATAAAGTTGTATATCTAGAAAAAAAAAAAAAACTGAACACCCTAAAGGAGGACTCTACTATCCAGCAGCTACTCATACCTACAAATACATCTCTGTGCTAATGGGGTCCAGACTGTTTCATGTCAGGACTAGCACATCTTGGTGCTATCTCCTATATGAACATGATCTATGCTCTGCATGATCTGCCAAGTACATCTATACCCAGTATTTCCTGAAAGGATATCAAAAAAGGTTTGCACACTCCAACATATAAAACTCCAAAATATAATAAAAAACATGCCCAGGTGAAGAATCAATCACTGACTGTCAGATGTGCCATGGGAAACTAGCCACCTTAATATGCATGCACATCCATAAGAAAAGTCAATCACCAAGAGTCCTTCCTTATGTTAGACCATTTAGAAGCTCTTATTAAAAGAGCATATGTTTCATAATGGAGCAGAACACTCCATCTACTCCCCTTAACATTTTTCCCATCTACAGGAAACTCCCACATCTAGAGAGAAGGAATATAGCAATGTAAGAAACACACAATCCTGTAGGCATAAAAGGGCATATACTCACTACATCATTTAATGTTCCACTGTTTCACAACAGCCCAAGGGACCCATGAAGAGTGAGTTTATGGAATGTAAAAGTGCACTGTGCAGAACTCCAAAATCCCACGCTAGCCCTGCATATCCTTTAAATTAATGTGCCACATTACTAGACGTGCACAGGTTGAAAATCCGGTTCTTCTGAAATTTTCGGTTTGGGTTTTTCATTCGGATCTGGAAATCAGAATTTTGGTTGTCAGTCTGACCAAATATTTGGTAGAGAATTTCTTTCTAGTCAAAATTTGTTACAAACCAATAAAGCCTATGGGAAGCCAACAAAAAATGTTTTTTACTACACAATTACACTGCTAGGAAATGCCAACAAATCCAAACCTTCATTAATATTTGGGACACAAGAAAATTCAGGAACTGGAACAATTTTTGCAAAGAGAATTCAAACAATAAATTGAAATTAAAACCACTACTTAAACCTATTCATATGATACAATATTTTTTCATTTAACTCTCATTTTTTCCAATTCCCACATGCTAAAGTACCCACATTACTCACTTTCTCACACAACTGCTCCATAACAAGTTAGTAGGTTATAGCTCTCCTTGATGACTTTTCTCAGAGGAGAAACAGGAGAGGTATCAGCAGGAAACAGATCAACCAAACTAGGCTTCTGATAATAATAGTACTTAATCCCCAAATATACACCTCCAATGATGGGGTAAAAACATGTGCACAGCAGCCAGCAGTTCCATGAGGATTTTGCATTAACGGACGTTGACCACTACAGTGCAGGGAGGGCAGGTGTGGCAAGAGCAGTCAGCAGAGTTACTGAACTAGGTAGGTACTAGGTAGGTATTCCTGACATTATATATACCTCAAAATTACACCTCCAGACAGGGGAGGAGGAGGGCAATATGTGCCTTATGCCACTTGAACACAGCAACCAGCAGTTCCCTGAGGATTTGGGATTGATCAATGATGACTATCATAGAATAGGGAGGGCAAGAGCAGGAGTGTCAGCAGCAGACTAATTGAACTAGCTAGGTAAGCCTGATAGTACATAAACCTCAAAATTAAACCTCCTGGCAGGGGAGAAAGAGTGCAACAGGTGCCTAGAGCCCCTTGGACACAGAGGCCAGCAGTTCCCTGAGAATTTGTCTATGACAGAAGATTACCATAACAGATCATTGAGGGCAGGAGAGGCAGCAGCAGGCAGCAGACTCACTAAACTAGATAAGTAGGTCTGACAGCACTTTAATCTCAAAAATACACCTGCAGGGGAGGAAGAGGGAAACAAGTGCATAGAGCCCCTTGGACACAGTGGCCAGCAGTTCCCTCAGGATTTTGCATTGACGGATGATGACAACCACAGAGCAGGGGGGACAGAAGCAGGAGTGGCAGCAGGACCAGGTAGCAGACTTACTGAAATAAGTAGGTAGGTCTGACGATACATAAAACTCAAAAATACACTTCTAGGCAGGGGAGGAGGATGGCTACAGGTGCCTAGAGCCCATTGGACACAGCGACCAGCAACTCCCTAAGGATTTGGCATTCACAAATGTTGACCACCACAGAGAAAGGAGTGACAGCAGCAGGCAGCAGACTTACTGGACTAGATAGGTAGACCTGACAGTATATAAATCTCAAAAATACATCTCCAGGGGAGAGAGGAGGGCAACAGGTTGGTAGAACCCCTTGGACACAGAGGCCAACCGTCCACAGAGGATTTGGCATTGACAGATGATGACCAACACAAAGCAGGGATGGCAGGAGCAGAAGTAGCAGCAGCAGCAGCAGGCAGCAAACTTACTGAATTAAATAAGTAGGGTTGATAGTACATAAACTTAAAAAATACACCTCCAGGTGCCTAGAGCCCCTTTGGACATAGTGGACAGCAGTTCCTGGAGGATTTGGCATTAATGGATGATGGTCACCACAGAGCAAGGAGGGCAGGAGTGGCAGCAGAATGTAGTAGACTTACTGAACAAGATAGGTAGGCCTGACATGTACATAAACCTTAAAAATACACCTCCGGAGGAGGAAGAGAGCAACAAGTGCCTAAAGCCCCTTGGATACAGTGGCCAACAGTTACCAGAGGATTTGACACTGACAAATCATGACCACCACAGAGCAGGGAGGGCAGGAGGGGCAGCAGCAGGCAGCAGACTTACTGATCTAGGTAGGTAGGTAGGCTGGAAGTACATATACCTCAAAATACAGCTCCAGACAGGGGAGGAGGAGGGCAAAAGGTGCCTAGAGCCCCTTGAACACAGCACTCAGCAGTTACCTGACAAATGCAGGGAGGGCTGGAGCGGCAGCAACAGGCAGCAGACTTATTGAACTAGATAGATATGCCTGACAGTAAGCCTAAAAAATATACCTGCAGGGGAGGAAGAGGAAAACAGGTGCCTATTGCCCCTTGGACAAAGCAGCCAATAGTTGCCTGAGTATTTGGCATTGATGCATAATGACCATAAAAGAGCAGGGAACCGACTTAGTGAACTAGATAGATAGGCTTGAGAGTACATGAGCCTCACAAATGCACCTCCAGACAGGGGAGGAGCAGGGCCCATTTGAAACTGAGGCCAGCAGTTCCCTGAAATTTTCGGTATTGATGGTTGATGACCACCACAGAGCAGGGAGTGCAGGTGCTGGAATTGAAAATATTTCAAAATTAATCACTATCAAAGCTAAGGATGGGGTAATCTAGCTTTGGAACATTAAATTTGAGAAATGTCATTTGCTCCATGAACTGAGGAGATATTTCTGGAGTGCTACGGGTTTAGAATATTGTCAGTTAATGAGAAAACTCTCTGACTTTGACTTTGTTGGGGTCAAGAGAGGAGCTCCTGAGCTTTACCATCTCTGAAGCACTATGCTACTCGCTTTTCTCAAGGGGGATTCAGTGGGCACTACCAAACAGTTTGCCATCTCTAACCAAAAGCTGCTTCACTAATATGTGTTGTGCTACTGCAACTGCTGTTAGAAGATGAAAAAATAATATCTGCCTCCTGCTGCTGCACTTCTCCTTCATAAAGCATGCCCTCTTTTTCTTGGACCACATGTACCCTCCAAATCAGTTTGTCCCTCAAAGTTGTCAAGTTATCAGTTCTGAGTGTCATTTGCTCCTTAATTCTGGGATCACAAAAGGTTGACAGCATTAGTTTAGGACTTTCTCCAGACTATCCCACATGCAACCTTTCAGCTGCTCCTTCAACCTCCTGACAAGTGCTGCTACCTCACTTCTTAGTACCCCATCAGGAACTACTTTGTGATTAGACCGTCTGTATCTTGGCTCAAGTTCTCAGTAACATCCCTAAAAAGCTTTTGGACTTCCACTAGCTAACCAAACATGGACCAATCATCTCTGTGTAATGGACTCCTGATGTCATTGTATTGATCAGAAGCCATAGCATGGATAGCCCTCTGCTGCTCCAAAATACATTACAGAATATCAAAGGTTGAGTTCCACCTAGTAGTTGTGTCTTGCTTAAGATGGTGCTGTGGAAGCCCTGCCCTCTTCCAAAGGAGTTGATTGGATTGAAAAATGTGATTAAAGTTGCCTGCAGTCCATCTGCACCATTCAAGTAAGTTGCAGACCTAGAATTTCCTTCAGGAATAGCGGCCTTTACCACCAGGCATAGAATGTGAGCTCAGTGATGCACATGGATAAAGTCCCTATCACTGAGAGCCTTCATCATATTTGTTGCTCAGTTAGTGACAACTAATCCCATTTCCACCTTGGTGCCTACCCGTTCTATCTTCTGCACTGCCATCCTCCTATGAGCTTCAATATATTTCATGTGATAAATAAATATGAGTTCCCTGCACTCAACCAAAAAAGAAACAAATCTTATGTGGAAAAAAATAAAAAATACTTCATTAAACTCCTACAAGAAGCATCCAAACAGTTCAAACCTAAAAACAACAGGAGGCAAATAGTGCACAGAATATGTTTAACTGCCAGCTGTTTAGCAACTTAATGCATTTATCCAGTTAACATATCTATAGTAATTGGCAAATACAAATATAGGAGGCACTTTAAGGGTTACAACTGTCAGCAACTAAAAAAGCATATAATGATGTCTGCTATTAATTTATATTCAAAGTTCAACTGTAGTGTAATATGCATCCACTTATGCAATTAGGTAATTATCATTAGATAAGTCCACTGTTCAGTCATTTTAGGATTAAAATCCGCCGCTTGGGATTTTTGCCTTAAATAGCAAATGCAATAACATCACATACATCAGTCCACTATTTTTATCACATAGTCAGTGAGCAGCTGTATCTAACAATAAGTGCAGATTTGTCTATAATGTGTGCATAGAAATTCCATAGATTCTGATTTTGCAAGACTGCTCTGAAATGCAAATGTCCCACTTGACATATGAGCGATTTGCCATATTACAGTCTTTGCCCTTGTTTGACTAAAAGAACAATAAGACTTAAAATATTCTAAACTTCTCATCTAGGTATATGTAAGATTGACTGTGAAAATGTTTAATGGGGCAGTAAAGTCATAATGCTACAATCCCGATTTCTTGAGAGTATAAATATGTAATCAACTGTACTAAAAAGTGTGAATACTTTAAAAATCTTCATTCTCTTGTTATCCATTACATAAATGCAGGTGCTGACTGGCAACTTTTGACCCAGGGGGCAAGTACAACACAGAGGCCCATGGTTCAGCAACTCGACTCCCTGCCCCCCTGCTTCCCGCACCTGCCCACCTACTTCCCGTCCCCATGTAATTTAAAACAAACATGGTAAAGAAAATAAAACAAACCACATGCTTAAAATAAATAATTATAATACTCTTTAATCTGATATATTGGTGTCCTACAGTACATCTGATGATAAAGTGTGACCTGAACATATTTATATAATGACCCTGCACATATAGTGTGTCCTACAGTACATCTGATGATAAAGTGTGACCTGAACATATTTATGTAATGACCCTGCACATATAGTGTGTCCTACAGTACATCTGATGATAAAGTGTGACCTGAACATATTTATGTAATGACACTGCACAGATAGTGTGTCCTACAGTAAATCTGATGATAAAGTGTGACCTGAACATATTTATGTAATGACCCTGCACATATAGGGTGTCCTACAGTACATCTGATGATAAAGTGTGACCTGCACATATTTATATAATGACCCTACACATATAGTGTGTCCTACAGTACATCTGATGATAAAGTGTGACCTGAACATATTTATGTAATGACCCTGCACATATAGTGTGTCCTACAGTACATCTGATGATAAAGTGTGACCTCAACATATTTATATAATGACCCTGCACATATAGTGTGTCCTACAGTACATCTGATGATAAAGTGTAACCTGAACATATTTATGTAATGACCCTGCACATATAGTGTGTCCTACAGTACATCTGATGATAAAGTGTGACCTGCACATATTTATATAATGACCCTGCACATATAGTGTGTCCTACAGTACATCTGATGATAAAGTGTGACCTGAACATATTTATGTAATGACCCTGCACATATAGTGTGTCCTACAGTACATCTGATGATAAAGTGTGACCTGAACATATTTATATAATGACCCTGCACATATAGTGTGTCCTACAGTACATCTGATGATAAAGTGTAACCTGAACATATTTATATAATGACTCTGCACATATAGTGTGTCCTACAGTACATCTGATGGTAAAGTGTGACCTGCACATATTTATATAATGACTCTACACATATAGTGTGTCCTACAGTACATCTGATGATAAAGTGTGACCTGAACATATTTATATAATGACCCTGCACATATAGTGTGTCCTACAGTACATCTGATGATAAAGTGTGACCTGAACATATTTATGTAATGACCCTGCACATATAGTGTGTCCTACAGTACATCTGATGATAAAGTGTAACCTGAACATATTTATATAATGACCCTGCACATATAGTGTGTCCTACAGTACATCTGATGGTAAAGTGTGACCTGAACATATTTATGTAATGACCCTGCACATATAGTGTGTCCTACAGTACATCTGATGATAAAGTGTAACCTGAACATATTTATATAATGACCCTGCACATATAGTGTGTCCTACAGTACATCTGATGGTAAAGTGTGACCTGCACATATTTATGTAATGACCCTGCACATATAGTGTGTCCTACAGTACATCTGATGATAAAGTGTAACCTGAACATATTTATATAATGACCCTGCACATAAAGTGTGTCCTACAGTACATTTGATGATAAAGTGTGACCTGAACATATTTATGTAATGACCCTGCACATATAGTGTGTCCTACAGTACATCTGATGATAAAGTGTGACCTGAACATATTTATATAATGACCCTGCACATATAGTGTGTCCTACAGTACATCTGATGATAAAGTGTAACCTGAACATATTTATATAATGACCCTGCACATATAGTGTGTCCTACAGTACATCTGATGATAAAGTGTGACCTGAGCATATTTATATAATGACCCTGCACATATAGTGTGTCCTACAGTACATCTGATGATAAAGTGTGACCTGAACATATTTATGTAATGACCCTGCACATATAGTGTGTCCTACAGTACATCTGATGATAAAGTGTGACCTGAACATATTTATGTAATGACCCTGCACATATAGTGTGTCCTACAGTACATCTGATGATAAAGTGTGACCTAAACATATTTATATAATGACCCTGCACATATAGTGTGTCCTACAGTACATCTGATGATAAAGTGTGACCTGAACATATTTATATAATGACCCTGCACATATAGTGTGTCCTACAGTACATCTGATGATAAAGTGTGACCTGAACATATTTATGTAATGACCCTGCACATATAGTGTGTCCTACAGTACATCTGATGATAAAGTGTGACCTGAACATATTTATGTAATGACCCTGCACATATAGTGTGTCCTACAGTACATCTGATGATAAAGTGTAACCTGAACATATTTATATAATGACCCTGCACATATAGTGTGTCCTACAGTACATCTGATGATAAAGTGTAACCTGAGCATATTTATATAATGACCCTGCACATATAGTGTGTCCTACAGTACATCTGATGATAAAGTGTGACCTGAACATATTTATGTAATGACCCTGAACATATAGTGTGTCCTACAGTACATCTGATGATAAAGTGTGACCTGAGCATATTTATATAATGACCCTGCACATATAGTGTGTCCTACAGTACATCTGATGATAAAGTGTGACCTGAACATATTTATATAATGACCCTGCACATATAGTGTGTCCTACAGTACATCTGATGATAAAGTGTGACCTGAACATATTTATGTAATGACCCTGCACATATAGTGTGTCCTACAGTACATCTGATGATAAAATGTGAACTGAACATATTTATATAATGACCCTGCACATATAGTGTGTCCTACAGTACATCTGATGATAAAGTGTGACCTGAACATATTTATATAATGACCCTGCACATATAGTGTGTCCTACAGTACATCTGATGATAAAGTGTGACCTGAACATATTTATGTAATGACCCTGCACATATAGTGTGTCCTACAGTACATCTGATGATAAAGTGTGACCTGAACATATTTATATAATGACCCTGCACATATAGTGTGTCCTACAGTATATCTGATGATAAAGTGCGACCTGAACATATTTATGTAATGACCCTGCACATATAGTGTGTCCTACAGTACATCTGATGATAAAGTGTGACCTGCACATATTTATATAATGACCCTGCACATATAGTGTGTCCTACAGTACATCTGATGATAAAGTGTGACCTGAACATATTTATGTAATGACCCTGCACATATAGTGTGTCCTACAGTACATCTGATGATAAAGTGTGACCTGAACATATTTATATAATGACCCTGCACATATAGTGTGTCCTACAGTACATCTGATGATAAAGTGTAACCTGGACATATTTATATAATGACCCTGCACATATAGTGTGTCCTACAGTACATCTGATGATAAAGTGTGACCTGAACATATTTATATAATGACCCTGCACATATAGTGTGTCCTACAGTACATCTGATGATAAAGTGTGACCTGAACATATTTATGTAATGACCCTGCACATATAGTGTGTCCTACAGTACATCTGATGATAAAGTGTGACCTGAACATATTTATATAATGACCCTGCACATATAGTGTGTCCTACAGTACATCTGATGATAAAGTGTAACCTGAGCATATTTATGTAATGACCCTGCACATATAGTGTGTCCTACAGTACATCTGATGATAAAGTGTAACCTGAACATATTTATATAATGACCCTGCACATATAGTGTGTCCTACAGTACATCTGATGATAAAGTGTGACCTGAGCATATTTATATAATGACCCTGCACATATAGTGTGTCCTACAGTACATCTGATGATAAAGTGTGACCTGAACATATTTATGTAATGACCCTGCACATATAGTGTGTCCTACAGTACATCTGATGATAAAGTGTGACCTGAACATATTTATATAATGACCCTGCACATATAGTGTGTCCTACAGTACATCTGATGATAAAGTGTGACCTGAACATATTTATATAATGACCCTGCACATATAGTGTGTCCTACAGTAATCTGATGATAAAGTGTGACCTGAACATATTTATGTAATGACCCTGCACATATAGTGTGTCCTACAGTACATCTGATGATAAAGTGTGACCTGAACATATTTATGTAATGACCCTGCACATATAGTGTGTCCTACAGTACATCTGATGATAAAGTGTGACCTGAACATATTTATATAATGAACCTGCACATATAGTGTGTCCTACAGTACATCTGATTATAAAGTGTGACCTGAACATATTTATATAATGACCCTGCACATATAGTGTGTCCTACAGTACATCTGATGATAAAGTGTGACCTGAACATATTTATATAATGACCCTGCACATATAGTGTGTCCTACAGTACATCTGATGATAAAGTGTGACCTGAACATATTTATGTAATGACCCTGCACATATAGTGTGTCCTACAGTACATCTGATGATAAAGTGTGACATGAACATATTTATGTAATGACCCTGCACATATAGTGTGTCCTACAGTACATCTGATGATAAAGTGTAACCTGAGCATATTTATATAATGACCCTGCACATATAGTGTGTCCTACAGTACATCTGATGATAAAGTGTGACCTGAACATATTTATGTAATGACCCTGCACATATAGTGTGTCCTACAGTACATCTGATGATAAAGTGTGACCTGAACATATTTATATAATGACCCTGCACATATAGTGTGTCCTACAGTACATCTGATGATAAAGTGTGACCTGAACATATTTATGTAATGACCCTGCACATATAGTGTGTCCTACAGTACATCTGATGGTAAAGTGTGACCTGAACATATTTATGTAATGACCCTGCACATATAGTGTGTCCTACAGTACATCTGATGATAAAGTGTAACCTGAACATATTTATATAATGACCCTGCACATATAGTGTGTCCTACAGTACATCTGATGATAAAGTGTGACCTGAACATATTTATGTAATGACCCTGCACATATAGTGTGTCCTACAGTACATCTGATGATAAAGTGTGACCTGAACATATTTATATAATGACACTGCACATATAGTGTGTCCTACAGTACATCTGATGGTAAAGTGTGACCTGCATATATTTATATAATGACCCTACACATATAGTGTGACCTACAGTACATATGATGATAAAGTGTGACCTGAACATATTTATGTAATGCCCCTGCACATATACTTTATGCGGGTCAGACTATATCATAAGATGCACTCTAGGACACATTATCATTATATAAATATGTGCAGGTCAGATTATATCATCATCATCATCATCAGATGTACTGTAGTACACGCTATCATCATATAAATATGCATGCAGGTCAGATTATATCATGAGATGTTCTGTAGGACACACTATTATTAAATAAGTATGTGCAGGTCAGATTATATCATCAAATGTACTATAGGACACACTATATGTCATATAGTGTGTCCTACAGTACATCTGATTATGTAATTTGACCTGCACATATGTACACATTTTATTAACATATCGTAGTAATAATAAATGGTTAGGTTAGGCTTTGGCAGACAACTTGTTTATTGGCACTTAATGAAAAAAAATATATATTTTTTTGTAGGTAGAAGTTCCTTTTATTTCCATGCACAGACACCAATAAATTAGTAAAACGCCTGAATGGGTAAATGGATGAATGAGTGAATGAATGGTATTGATAAATGGATTGCTAAAAGAGTTTAGCAAGCTCTATCTACTGTTGCGAAGATGATTTTAAACTTTGTTGCCTTTAGTATAATAGTATAGTTCAGTATAAACATAATAATAAATGTTATATAAAACATAACATAAAAAAAGTATTAAATAAAAATAATGTGTCAAAAAAAGTGTGCTGCTCTTTTTTTATATTAAATGTTCTTTCAGAAAAGTTTTTTATCATGGGTTCTGGATAGCAAGAGAACGAATAATAATTGATAATAGGAGTAAATTAGAAAGTTGCTTAAAATTACATGCTCTATCTGAATCACGAAAGAAAAAATTTGGGTTCAGTATCCCTTTAAATCATATATTAGAGATACTCCAGATATAATCCAAAAAATATCAAGTACTAAGTGGCAGGACAACTATAGATGGGTTACCCTAGATATAAGCTCATTGTATACCAACATTCCACATGCGAAAGTCATGGAGGTAGTTAAATACTGGCTCCCTAGACTTAGAGACCTGAAAAAAATAATAATTGGAGAATCGATTAAATTCATTCTTGAAAACAATTATTTTACTTTTAATGATGATTTTTACTTGCAAGTGGGAGGCACAGCTATGGGGACACAATTTGCCCCCAGCTATGCCAACCTCTACATCGCCCTCTGGGAGGAGGTGAACATATGGAACAATAACCCTTTTCATGAACACATCAAAAATTATTTTTGTTTCATCGATGACATTAAACTAATTTGGGAGGGGGAGGATATGCAAATTTTCCAAAACTTTGTAGCCTATCTAAATAAAAATGAGTTCAATTTGACCTTCACTGAGAAAATAGACTGTATGCGAATAGAATTCTTGGATCTAATTTTTTATAAAGATAATAATGAGATAAAAACCACCAGACAGCAATAGCTATCTGGATGCCCATAAAGGTCATCATCCAGTCTGGATATGTAGCATTCCATATGGACAATTCCAGAGAATCATAAAGAAGTTAACAAAATGAACAGACAAGACATTTTTTTGAAACCGAAAAAAACAACAAAAAAAGTTAGAAATCTGATTCCATCTATGATCACCACCTAAAATGAGGGTGCCAATGACATCAAAAGAATTCTCAACAAACATTGGCATATCTTGAAAAAGGATAACTTACTGAAGGAAATTACAGATTCTAGACCAAAACTTATCTTTAGAAGGAATAGAAATTTAAAATCTATTCTTGCACCAAGCAAACAAACAGAATTGGCTACATATGAATACAAAAGGTTTCTTCAAATGTAATTGTTTGAACTGTGAATCCTGCAAACATCATTATAAAAAAGAACAAACCGACAAGATTGATTACTTCAAGCTCTTATAACAAAACCTTTGAAATCGAGACTCTTGTTAATTGTAGAACTGATTATGTTGTATACCTGTTAGAATCTGAATGTAAGCTACAATATACAGGTCGTACGATCAGACCCTACAAGGTTAGATTATTGGAGCTTATTAGAAATATTGAGATGGGCGTAAAGAAACATAGCCTATCAATATAGCCTATCAAATCACTTCAGAACACACCATAACAAAGATTCAAGTGGCCTCAGGGGTACCATTCTAGAACATATAAAAATACCACCTGCAGGTATAGACAGAGAACTCCATCTGAGAAGAATGGAAAAATCATGGATACACAAAATGGGCACCATGACTCCTAGAGGCCTTAACAAATATATAGATCTAGCGGCTTTTCTGAAATAAAAATTGTAGAGCCTCCTTGATACCCAAGAAATCTACTACACCATTGCCCTAGTCCTCTAATAAATTACATTATCTTTTTATAGATTCAAGAAACTTTTTGTTGACTAGTTAAAATATGATTATGTTATTAATCCATCCCTGTCCCTTTGGGAATATAGATTTTTAGCAGACATCTTTTGTCTTATAAACTCATTTTCTATTTCTATTTTATATTCAATATGTAGTATATTACAGCACATGTATTATGAATGTTTTTCATTCAATTTTTAGATTATTTTAAAACAAATATTTATTCTTTTTTTCTCTTAGTGAGTACTGCATTTTTTGATTTGGGATTTTATTAATTGAATTCGTTGTATGCTTATGAACTTTTAGATTCCCCTCTTTTTTATTATTGTTGAACTGTTATCTTATTTTATGAATTGTATGTGAGTATATACCTCATGTTTATGGGCTTTTTATTCTATTTTTATTTTATATATAACAAAAACTGGAATGATGTGTTTTTAATTCATATTGTACTTACCGTATAATATATACCTGTAACATAACTAGAGTGAGCTGTCTGTGATAATGAGAAGAGCAGCAACAGCCTCTAGGGTCAGTGCCGATTTGAGCGACACACTTCCCGTATATGGCACATATGATCAAAGATCCATCCAATAGGAAAGGGGGTGCATCGCTGTCTGAATTGGATAGGTTTATCTATGCTACTGAGAATATCAATAATAGCTTCTAGTATCAGTGCAGATTTGAATGACGAGTTCCACGTACACGGGACATGTGGCCAACGATCCAGCCAATGGGAAAGGAGGTGTGCCGCCGCTCCCCCTATTTAAATGGACTTTAAACAAACTACTAGATAGAAATCCCTCTGAGAAAGAAGGAATATAAAACAAATCCTTTGAAACACGTCAGGGTACTTTTTTTCTTTTTGGACCTGGTGCTTACGTAATTTTTTTGCTTACGTGATTTTAATTACTTCATTAGATTGAGGTAATTTCTGGTAAGGAGAATACCTACATGTTCCTCTATCTCTTTGGATTATTTTATGAAATTTTTTGAACTTTTATGAACTATCATATGACACTTTTTATTACATTTTATCATTGGAATGTTTTTATATCATTTTGTTGTAGTATAGAATTTTCAGCGCTGTTTCCCTCTTTATTGTATTGACTTCTCCTATAGGTGACAATAGGAGTGTATACTATTGTAAATCTATATGTTTTTCTAACAGCTGCCAAACTTTCTGCATCTTCTAGCGCATTTTTGCAGAGCTGCTTGTCCTTAGATTCAGTCCACCTAGTGTTCAGTATTTTGGGACATTCTACTTGTTTGTATATATATATATATATATATATATATATATATATATATATATATATATATATATATATAAATAACTCATTGTGTAGTTCATTAACAAATCTAGACAGGCCCAGAGGCTTGTTTTCCCACAGAAAACCTTTGAATTACATTGTTTCCAATGCAGCAAAGGATTTTGGGTAAGATATGCAAATTAAGTACACAATGACACACCTTTTTACTTCAGTCTGCTTTTCAGCAGGTTCCCTGCGAACAGCAATACTTTGGCGTAAACGGAACCTGCTGAAAAGCAGACTGAAGTAAAAAGGTGTGTCATTGTGTACTTAATTTGCATATCTTACCCAGAATCCTTTGCTGCATTGGAAACAATGTAATTCAGAGGTTTTCTGTGGGAAAACAAGCCTCTGGGCCTGTCTAGATTTGTTAATGAACTACACAATGAGTTATTTTTCTATATTTTGTGCGTAGTGGAGGATTTTAAACTCGCCTTTTATCTCCCCCTAATTTAAAATGTTGTTATAATATATATATATATATATATATATATATATATATATATATATATATATATACATACATACATACATACATACATACATACATACATATACACACATACACACACACACACACACACACACATATATATATATACTTGTGAGAGACACATCCTTGTGTGCATGCATGGTTCATGATGGCTGCATTCATTAAACTTATTATTCATCCATCCCAAAACAAAACCTTTTTAGACTGAGCAAACAAATCTAAATTACATCACACTGGTGAATGTGATGTTTTTGCTCACCAGACACCGCGTGAACACTGGCACTAGCCTAACCTCGCTCACTCGTTGCTGCTTCTTGCCTCCATGCCTCACCTTGCTGCTTCCCTCTCAGCTCTCACACTCAATTCTCACACGCACAGCTGCATAGGATGCTGCTGGGACTCTGGGTGGGAGGAAGTGATGAGTGTCAGGGAGCGCCGAGCGGGAGATCGCAGCATCACGTCAAGACCCTGTTCATGAGTCATGCCACCCCCTGACCCCGGCTGGCTGGATCAATCAGACAGTTAAAAGCAGCATCCATCCGGCCGAGTCAGCACTTGTCAGAATGTCAGTCTCTCTTATTACTACATACAGCAACCATAAGACTTAAGTTGATGCCCTGTGTCCAAGTACTGTCCCCTGCTCAGTTACTCATGGTGCACTGTCCTAATAAGGCAGTGTGGCAGTGGCCCATTTTGACTGATCAGAGAGGCCTGGGGGGCAATTGCCCCCCTACCCAATCAGCCCCTGCATAAATGTTTTTCTCTGACTGCTCTGGAGAATTAACAGTTTTTTATTTTTTCTTGGTGGTGTGTGTTGTCTACATATATGTATATGTATTGTGATTGGCTCCCCCATCTGTTCATTTGAAAAGCAGTATATCATTGCTGATCCTTCAACAAATAATGAAAAAAGAATGATTTATAATTGTAAACCGCACAAAAAATAGGAAGAATTAAAATTGTATATTGTAGGTAAATCCGGATTTTAAGATTTTTTTCATTGAGGAAAGTGAACATCTAGATGATCATAAATAATATATGATATACCTATGGTATAATTTAATACAATGACAAGTGTTGTTGTTTGTAAGTAAGAATGTCAAAGGTTGGAATCTGTGTAATATATAAATCATTAACTTTTCTTTTTTGTGTATTTTTTGAAACACCTATATTCTCAAATAAGTATGCCATTATTTATTTCAAAAAATGTTAAATGTAAATTAAAGTTGTCTATAAAATTATGCTATGCCTTTAATATTTATTTGTCATGTTCCCAAACATCAGGAGATAGTCTTAATCTAATGTTTTTATTGTAATCATTTGAGATGATAATCTTATTTAAAAATGATTAATAATAAAATTACATTAAGAAAAGGTAATTTCTTGATCAATTTGACTATTGCGAAAACTATGCAAGAAACAATAATCTTCTGTAAATCGTATATCGTATTATTTTTCAAGTGCGTTATACCGCAAAGGCCAAAAAGCCAGATTGCGTGCACTTATTTCCCCATAGAAGTCAATGGAGAAGACAAATAGAAATAAAAAAAGTAAAACCCAAATCTTTTGCGCAAAGTACATATTGCCCTTCTTGAAAAGTGTACCTAAAAGTGTGAATATTTCATATTGCAAGAATGTTTTGTTAACTAAATTTGTTTTATATGTTTGTATATAAACATTTTAGAACAAAAGGAGCTGTTCCAAAAAGACTGGAAAATTGCCAATGTAGACCCTCTTTATAAAAAGGGTAGTAGGGAAGATTTTGTTAACTATAGGCCAGTCAGTTTGACCTCAATTGCAGGGAAATTAATGGAATCTATTTTAAAGGAAAGACAACAACAGCATTGGTTTCACTG
This sequence comes from Bombina bombina, assembly GCF_027579735.1. Classification (NCBI taxonomy): domain Eukaryota; kingdom Metazoa; phylum Chordata; class Amphibia; order Anura; family Bombinatoridae; genus Bombina; species Bombina bombina. The sequence goes on from NC_069500.1 coordinate 502,693,814, forward strand.
CTGGAAGATCATGTCAGACTAATCTAACTGATAATAATAAGGGAAAATTAAACATTTGAGTCCCAGTATTTTGTGGATCCAAAGGTTTATTGGAACAGAGCCTGTGATGGACAGTTAGGTGATCCCCAATTTCTGACGCGTTTCACACATGTGTACAATAAACCAGAGAGAAGCAGTTGATGTGGCATATCTAGACTTTAGCAAAGCATTTGACATAATCCCACACAACAAACCCATTCACAAAATGTATTGCCTTGGAGTAGATACTAAAATTGTTAAGTGGGTAGAATGCTGCCTTAAAGATAGATGACAGAGGGTTTCAATCAATGGAGTACATTCAAATGAGGCATCAGTTACTAGTGGTGTTCCCTAAGGGTCAGTTCTTGGGCCTGTTTTGTTTAACATGTTCATAAGTGATATTGGAAGTGGGCTTATGGGGAAGGTTTGCTTGTTTTCTGATGATACAAACATTTGTAACAGAGTTGATGTTCCAGGAGGGGTTGATCAAATAAACAGTGATATTAAAAAACTAGAGGACTGGTCAAAAAAATGAGATCTGAAATTTAATATTATCAAGAGCAAAATTATGCATATAGGATACAAAAACCCCAAGGCCAATTCTAATTTCAATGGTACATTACTGACTGTAACTAAGGAAGAAAGGGACTTGGGAATTATTATTTCACATGATTTAAAATTTTGTACACAATGCAGTAGTGCAGCCAGTAACGCCAGTCGAATACTTGGTTGCATTGGGAGAGGTATTAGTAGCAGAAAGAGCAAGGTTCTTATGCCACTTTACAGATTAGTTAGGCCAAATCTGGAATAATGTGTACAGGTCTGGAGACCATATCTTCAGAAAGATATAAATAAACTAGAAGCTTTCCAAAAGAGGGTTACTAAAATGGTGCATTGTCTAAAATATAAAACGTACAAAGAAAGACTTTATGATCTAAATATGTATAGTTTAGGGAAAAATTCTATGTTTCTATATGTAATTATTTTTTTAAATATATATTCATTTATAGCAAGACATTATCTGAATATATATCTATGTCTATATATCTGTAGATATATATGCGAATATCTTTTTTTAAAATCCCTCTGAGATATTGTTGAATGTGCATAATATTGTAATGTAAAATGTTTTCCTTATCTCCCTAGTTAAACATATAAATGTGGGTCCTGGTCTTTCCTAGATGTCCCGCTAGGGGGATATCTTGACCTATCTGCAGCCTATCTGATTGTGTCGGGCAGTGGTACTGGATGTGGCCAAACTGTCCACACACAAAGCATTTTCGGGATATGCCAGACCCAGCTGGAGGAGCCGAGGGTGACTGGGTATGGGGCAGCCAGGGACCCACCGAGAAATGGGCGGCCGATGGGGCAGATCGGGAGTATGCCCTGGGCTCTGGGACAGCCTGCCTCCAGGCATCCGTATATTGATCCACCAGACTAGCTGTTTGATCAGCTGTTTCAGGTCGCTGATCTCGGACCCAATCTTTAACTTCCACTGGGACAGAGTTATTAAAGTGTTCCAGTAGGATTATCTGTGAGGCTTCAGCCAGGGTGGTGACCTTGCAGCCGGTGAACCAAGAGTCCATGGCACAGGTGAAACAGTGTGTCTACTCGATGAAAGGCTGCCCCGCTGTCTCTTAAGCTCCCAGACTTTCTGTCAGTGTGCCTCCGGTGTGAGGCCATATTGGGCCAGGATGCGCTCCTTGACCTTATCATAGTCCCTTTGGTCCCCAGGAGGGACGGTGTGGATAGCATTCAAGGCTCGGCTGGAAAACTTGCCAAGCTCAATAGAAACCCAGTCGGTCCTGGCAACCTCTTGCAGCTCACACTGGGTTTCGAAGACTTGTAAAAACCTTGTCAATGTCCTCCTCTTCTTCCTTGAAGACTCAGAAATCCCCATATGGCAACTTTGGGGGAAGGGGAACCTGCTGGGGAGAGACCGGCGGGGCTCCCCCCAGGGATTGGTGGATTTCACCCAGCTTGAGCTGGGTGACCTCTGATACTATTTTGCTGATGACCTCCTTGGATGGTCTGGTATCGTACAGCGCTATCCGCCACTCGATTTCCCATTGAACATCAGACATGGAAGGCCCCAGGGTGGATGCTGCGCTGTGCCGCCCACTGCCTTGGTCACTAGGGGACCCTCCAGCTGACTCATCAGATCGATCAGCCTCCTTCAGCTTGGTTATGATGGCTTCTTTTGTTTTGTTACTGACAATTTTCCCTCTAGCCACAAAGAAGGCCTTCAGCTCAACCTTCCAGATGCAGAGTACTGCTCCATCTGAAGGTGTCTTCAGGTGGTGGTTTGGAGGTTCCAGGTAGATTATTATTATTATTATTATTATTATTATTATACTTTATTTATGAAGCGCCAACATATTCCGCAGCGCAAGACTTGTAAGAGACAGAACAAAATTTACAAACACATACAGGAGGGATTGAGGGCCCTATTCCCATGGGAATTTACAATCTAGAAGGGTAGGAGGTTGAGAAACAGGAGGTGAGGACTGCAAGATTGGGAAAGATGATGGAAATGTTAGATGTTAGATGAGGGAAATGTTAAGTAAGTGAAATTAATTTATTATTGAGTTGGGTGGTAGGTTTCCCTGAACAGAAAAGTCTTCAGGGAACATTTAAAAGGAAGACAGATTAGGGCAAAGCCTGACAGCATGGGGGAGAGTGTTCCAGAGGGTTGGTGCTGCACAACAGAAGTCCTGCAGTCTAGCATGAGAGGAGGTGATAGTTGCGGATGCAAGGAGCAGGTCATTGTTGGATCTTAGTGGATGGGCTGGAGAGGATAGGTAGAGGGGAGTGGCGTTGAATTTTGAATTTAATTCTGCTGTGAATGCGGAGCCAATGAAGGGACTCGAAGAGAGGCGCAGCAGATACAGATCGACGGGAAAGGTGGATCAGCTTGGCAGAGGCATTTAGGATGGATTGAAGGGGGAGAGGTGGGAAAGAGGAAGGACAGCGAGTAGGTAATTGCAGTAGTCAAGTCAAGAGATAACAAGGAAATTGATTATTTGCTTTGTGGTGTCAGCACTCAGAAAAGGGCGAATTTAGGAAATATTGCATAGATGGTTGCGGCAGGTTGTAGAAAGCGATTGGATATGGGGGACGAAAGATAGATTTGAGTAGTGTGACTCCGAGGCAGGGGACTTGGGGCGATGGGGAAATGGTGATGCCGTCAACAGGGATAGAAAAGTCAGAAGTCGGCGTAGAGCTTGAGGGGGGATAAGAAGGAGCTGTGTCTTGGACATGTTAATCTTTAGGTAGTTAGAGGCCATCCAGGAAGAAATACCAGATAAGCAGTCGCTGCTGACATGAGAAAGGACAGAGGGAGAGAGAGCAGGGGTGGAGAGGTAGATCTGGGTGTCATCAGCATAGAGGTGATATTTGAAGCCATAACTGATGATAAGTTTACCCAGCAAAGAAGTATAGATGGAGAAGAGTAGAGGACCCAGAACAGATCCTTGAGGTACTCCAACAGACAGAGGCATAGGAGAGGAGGAGTCGCCGGCAAATGACACAGAAAAAGACCTGTGAGAAAGATATTAGTGAATCTAGGAAAGAGCAGTGTCAGAGAGGCCAAAAGAGCTAAGGGTCTGTAGGAGGAGGGGGTGGTCAACTGTGTTGAAGGCAGCTGAGAGGTTGAGTAAGATGAATATAGAGTAGTGGCCAATATTTTTTGCAGAGTGAAGATCGTTTGTAACCTTGGTAAGGGCAGTCTCAGTCGAGTGTTTTGCACAGGATCTGGATTGCAGTGGGTCAAGCAAGGAGTTGACGGACAGGAAGTGGGTTAGGCGATTGTAAACTAGTTTTTCAAGGAGTTTTGATGTTAGTGGAAGCAGTGATATGGGGCGGTAGCTTTCAGGAGAATTAGGGTCAAGGGATGATTTTTTGAGTATGGGAGTGACTTTTGCATGCTTGAAAGAAGATGGGAATGAGCCGGTAGAGAGAGATAGGTTGAAGATGTGGGTAAGAGCAGGAGTGAGCGTGGAAGATAGGGAGGGTATTAGATGGCAAGGGATAGGGTCGAGCGGGCAGGTAGTGAGGCGTGAAGAAGATAGTAAGGAAGAAACTTCATTCTCAGTGGCTGGATGGAAGATAGAGAGGGTGGCAGAGTGAGTAATTGGGCCTGTTGTTGGAATATTGCAGGTTGGTGTTTGGATGTTGCTTTGGATAGTACGTGTTTTATTTAAAAAGTAGTCTGCCAGGGCTTGAGCACAAAAGACAGATGGGGTGGGGGGGGGTGGAGCAGGTGGGTCGAGGAGAGAGTTAAAGGTGGAAAAGAGTTGTTTAGGGTTTGAGGAAAGAGTAGATATGAGAGAAGAGAAGTAGGTTTGCTTGGCTAAGTGAAGGGTAGAAGTGTATGAACGAAGAATAAACTTATAGTATATGAAATCAGGTTCAGAGTGAGTTTTCCTCCAGACACGCTCAGCAGTACGAGAGCATTTTTGCAAATAGTGTGTTTGCTGAGCATGCCAGGGCTGTAACTGACTGCGTGGTGTTTTGTGCAGCTGGGGAGGGGCGTGTCTAGTGCAGAGGAGAGAGTTTTGTTATAGTGGGCTGTAGCGAGATCAGGGCAGGTTATAGTGGAAGTGTAAGGGAGGAGATTTTGAATGATTTTTGAAAATTGGAGTGGGTCCACAGCATGTGTATTTCTGCAGGTGTGGGGGCAGGATGGAGAAGTGGGTTTAGCTTTTGCATTAATATTATAGGTGACCAGGTGATGGTCTGAAATGGGAAAAGGGCGACGACAGGTGGTGTCAGATATAGAGCAGAGGTAGGAAAATACCAGGTTGATGGAGTGTCCATCACGGTGAGTCGGGAGTACGGTGGATTGTGAGAGACCGAAGGAGGATGTGAGTGAAAGAAGTTTAGAGGCAGCAGGGGCAGATGGGTTGTCAATGGGAATGTTGAAGTCCCCAAGAATTAGGGTAGGTATATTTGAAGAGAGAAAGTGAGGAAGCCAGGCGGCAAAGTTGTCATAGAATTGGGAGGTTGGTCCAGGAGGGCGATAGATGACTGCCAATTTGAGGGAGAGAGGGGAGAACAGGCGAATACAGTGGACTTCAAAGGAGGAGAAGGAGAGCAATGGGATTGGAGGTAGGTATTGATAAGTGCAGGAGGGGAAACATCCCACTGCTGCCATCAATGTGACGGATCTCCGACTACCCCGACAGGGTAGCTCCGCCAACAGATCCTTCCAGCACCTGGAATCAGCTGATATGTAGTGGAGAAAACGATCTTAGCAAAGCCCCACCCAAATAACTAAACAGACTAGTATTCAGGTGAACAAAGAAGAACCTTTTATTAGGGAAAATACACAACATTTATACCCAAACTGATCTTGATAACAAGCCTTATTTGACCTTCACATCTCCCACCATTCAAACCCCTCCAAACAGGCTAGCACCTCCATTGTGTCCATTGTTCCTGTGTATTCGGGGTGATCCCGGGAGTGTGGTGACCCTTCCAGGGTGTCTTTGGAAAGCCCTTGGCCCCCAGCTACTACAGTCCAAAAAGTGCCTTAATCCATGGCTGGGCTTCGGAGTTATGGGCTATCCAACATACACAGGGAAGGCCATTGGGAAAGGGGGTAATGAGGGGGGTCTGAAACCCCCGGTTCCTTAGAGGGCTCACCCCTGAAAATCACCTCCTCTCTAGTACTCCCTGAGAGGTCCAAATCCCCAAGAGAGCGGAGATCTAGGACAAGTAGCTGCTGAAACGACCTGAGTTAATGGGACCGTGGATCCAAGCTGCTGTGGCTGGCCGGCAATTCCATGGGGCCGGCTAGCTGCTAAATGGGGCTCAGAAACCCTGGTTCTTCATGGAGCTCACCTCCGGCACTTGGTCCACATCTCACCCTCCCCACGGGTTACCAATCCCCAAAAAAGTGGAGCTCTGGGGCAAGGGGCCTATAAAGCGGCCAGAGGTAAAGATTTCCGGAGGATGCTGGGTGAGGCAGCCAGCCGGTAGATCCAGAAACCTGGCCAGTCTGAGAGAGATGGGTCAGTCAGAGACCAGCTCTTTCAAGATCAGGTTTACATAACAAAAACAAGGGAACCAAGAGCTCTGGGAGATCGCAGTTGCTCTGAGGAGCCCAAAACTGTTGAGATACAAGAGGGGGTAGGTGGTAGGGGAGTAAGAGTTTAACCCCTGCAGCCCATGACAATGGAGTTGCAGTAGTCGAGGCGGGAAAAAATGAGAGAGTGGATTAAAATATTAATTGTGTCTTGTGCAAAGATATATCAAATTTTAGAGATGTTTTTAAGTTGGAAGCGGCAGGCTTTAGCCAAGGACTGAATGTGAGGAGTGAAAGAAAGGTCTGTGACTCCAAGACATTGTGCAGGTAGGGTAGGGGTAATGATGGAGTTATCAACAGATATAGAGAAGTGGGGGGGTGGAGATTTTCGAAGAAAGGGGGAAAATAAGGAGCTAGATTTGTGAGAGATGTAGCTTGAGGTAGTGAGATGACATCCAAGATGAGATATGAGAGAGACAGATAGTGACATGGGTTAGCACAGAATGAAATTGGTCTGGTGCAGAGAGGTAGATTTGGGTGTCGTTGGCATACAAATAATATTGAAACCCATGGGACTTTATAAAGGAACCTAATGATGATGTATATATTGAGAAGAGCAGGGGACTGAGAACAGAGCCTTGCGTTACCCCAACAGTAAAGTGGTAATGCCCCAGAGAAGGCTACACTTCACAAAAATAGAAATAACCATGAAAGAGCTGTGTCACAAATGCTGAAGGATTGGAGGGTTTGAAGCAAAAGAGGGTGGTTGACAGTATCAAAGGCTGCAGGCAGATCAAGGAGGATAAGCAGAGAGAAGTGGCCTTTGGATTTCGCTGTAAGTGGGTTGTTGGTAACCTTAACAATTGCTGTCTCTGTGGAGTAATAGATGTGAGATCCAGATTGCAGTGGGTCAAGGAGGGAGTTTAATGTAAGGAAATAGGATATACGTGCATATAATAGCTTTTCAAGAAGCTTTGAGGCAAGAGGGAGTAGGGAAATAGGGTGGTAGTTGGATAGGGAGGTTGAATCGAGAGAAATTTTTTGAGGATAGGCTTGACCTATCCTCAAAAAAGTGGGTAGAAGGAGGGAGAGTTGTAAGGAGGGATGTGATATTACAAGTGAGGAGATGGTGGTCAGAAAGAGGAAAAGCGGAGTTTGTGAAGTTTCAGATCGTACATCGATAGCTGAAAATAAGATCAAGGAAGTGATCATCTTTGTAAATGGGAGAGTCAGTCCATTGTGACAGGCCAAAAGAGGAAGTGAGTTGCAGAAGTTGTTTTGCAGAGGAGGCGGTGGGAATCTCAACAGGGAGGATGAAGTCACAAAGAATGAGGGCAGGAGTATCTAAGCAAAGGAAATAAGGTAGCAAGGTGGCAAAGTGATCTAGAAAAGAGTTGAGGAGACAGGGGGTGGTATTTGACTGCAACACGTAAAGAGAGGGGAGAGAATAAGTGAATCATTTGTATTTTGAATGAAAACAATGTGAGGGAAGAGAAGGGCTGTATTTGTTGAAAGGTACAATGAGAGGAAAGTAAAATACCAACACCACTTCCTTGTCTATTATCAGACCTAGGAGTGAGGCTGAAGTGGAGAGCCCCATGTGACAGTGCAGCAGAGGAATCTGTGTCTGACGGAGAGAGACAGGTTTTTGTGAGAGCCAAAAAAATGAGAGAGTTGGGCAACTCTGTATCACATGCAAGAAGTTGCCATCCCAAAAAGTCACATACTCAATAGCAAAGGGACAGCTGATTAGGGCTAAAAGGAATTGCTCCACCAATGAAACATTCATAGAACATCAGAATGATCTATTAGATGGCTTGGCTAAGAGGGGATACCCTAAAAAAGTAGTCAAAAGGGCAGTTCGGGAGGTCCAGAGTATTGAGTATCAGCAAGGACAAGAGAAACACTCACCACAACTCGGATAAGGTTACGTTTGTACTGACTTTAGCCTGACTACCAGTCCATTTGTGACATTGTGAAAAAGCACTTTAAATTACTTGTGGCAGATGATAAGCTCATTAACTGTGTATCTGAAGGAATCAGATGTTCCTATCATCGAAATAAAACATTGGGTAACTATTTGTCACCCACAGTTTTGAGCAATCCTCAAGCTACAATGAGTTCTTCATTAACATCTAAAGGTATGTTCAGATGTGGGAGCAATAGATGCAAAGCTTGTGACTATATAACTATCTCAGATGTATTTACATCCTCAGTCACACATCAATCATTTGAATCAACTATTGTCTTAATTGCACATCCAATTATGTTATCTATTTGATAACCTGCATTTCGTGTAATATTCAATATGTTGGAATCAAGACTCGGGACATTAGGTCCCGTATCAGGGAACATTTGTCCACTATTCACGTGGGCAAATCCACTACACCAATAGTACAACATTTTGTCAATCAACATCAGAAGGATGTCTCATCCTTCAGATGGTTAGCAATAGACAGAATAATTTATTCCAACAGAGGTGGTGATAGACAAAAGCTATGATTTAATTAATTACTGGGAATAATTTGTCCCAACTAGCATAGCTAATTAACCAGTTATTTTGTATCAGTATTATCTTTATTACTATTATTATTTTTGTCTCTATCCCATGACAATAGATATCTGAGTCAGACGGATATATCACATAATATCATCAGCTGTGTATCCCATCAGAGTAGGTATCTGTGGTAGACAGATGTAATTATAATGTGTCATACAGTGTTCTGTACCTACCTATAATGCCACATAAAGCCATCAACTGTGTACCACATGAGAGTGATTATCTGAGTTTGACAGATCTATACATAATGTGACATATGGTGTTTTGTACCTACCTACAATGTCACATATAAACATTATTAGCTGTGTATTCAATGAGAGTAGGTCTGTGGCAGACGGATATAACCATAATGTGGCATACAATGTTTTATACCTACCTTTAATGTCACACTAAAATTGTAGTTATGTATCTCATGAGAGCAGATATCTGAGCTAGACACATGCAATGTTCATGTGAAACATAGTGTTCTGTACTTACCTATAATGTCACATAAAACCAGTAGCTGTGTAGCCCATTGGAGCGGATACCTGTGGCTAACAAATGTAATTATTATGTGACTTCACATGTTTCTTGGCTTATAATCATCATGTATAAATATATTTCAACTGTATTTTTAAGTCAGAATCCATTTATCATGTTTTGCAATTCTTATGTTTTATGTTCAATATTGTCTATATTCGCATTGTATCCTTGACATTTGTAAGCTTTCCATGCTATGTCTTATTATTTTCTCACTGCTATTACTATTGCTTCAGTTCCTTATCAGTAAGAGTGGGGTTAATTATATTGTGTATTGCTATTTACCCATTCATGTTAAAATAGCATACGGATACCTTGCAGGTACATTTAGATACATCACTGAAAGGTGTGTTTAACTTTTACCCAATGGGTGTTGAGTGCACCCTTTTAAAATTAGCCTGTGAATAAAAGTTTTTAACAGTAGTGAGTACAGCAACCAGCCATTTTTTTGCACCTGATCTGCTCCTCCATGGAATTTTAACATTTACACAATAAATGTTATGTTTTATACATAGACTTTGCTGTTTTCAATCCCTTTATTTGGTTGGAGATAAAGAGGTCATGGATAGAAGTGAGCTTGTTACAAACAGAGATAGAGTTTCAGAGTGCACAAGTGAAGGGGGTGGTGGCTTTAGATGAAAGAGGAATGAGATTAAGGTTACCAGATTTTTTTTTAAGTCGATTAAAAGGCATACATAGGTGTGCAAGGCTAGGACGTTGAGGGATGAGGTGCAAGAGGAAAAGAGAGTCTTTAGGAATGTGTGAAGTTCATGAATACAAAATTAAGGTTAGGTTAAGAGAGATGGGCTAATGAACAGTGCAGGTGGTGAGAGGGGAAGGAGTAATTGAATAAAATAGTTTGTGATAGAGACAAAAGGTAGCAAAAAGGAATATGAAGATATTGAGCATTATTACAAACTAAGCAAACAGTGGCTAAAACACAGAATTATAACAGAACTTGCATTGTCCAATCCTTGTTGAATTCTGAATCTTGTATAATTCTTTTGCCCAATTTATAGTGCCTCACTTATAAATGTTTACTTAAGAGATGTGAACAGATGTTACAATACTGCTATCTAAACCTGCAATGCTAACCCCTGCAATGCGTCCTCATAGAAGTGTTAAATTTATAGGACAGAGCATTCAGCTAATTCCAATAAATTATTTAATGACATGATCAAAGAAAGTCAAAAGGCCAAATGGGAAAATTTGATTCAGGGTGAGATAAGTTAAAAAATACAGAGAATAGAATTTGGAGGAGGCTGAGGTTATACCATTATTGAACTTATACATTTAGGAATTATCACAAGTATTGACAAGGTTTGAACATCACGTAGCTAAAGACAAAATATCAACAAATTAAATACGTAAAAGTTCACAGACTACAGACACATGCCAAAAGAGAGACTTAGACAGAGTACAATTGCCACAGAAAATAGTGAATTTGGCAGGAGATGATGCAGGGCCCAATTCACATACCAAAAGAGAAACTTAGACAGAATACAATTGCCACAGAAAACAGTGAATTTGGCAGGAGATGATGATATATATACTTTACAGTAAGTATTAATAACATTTAAAAAGAAAAGGGTACATATTAACAGAGTTAAAATTTAAACAGGGTTAAAAATTTAAAGATCAACATAGTTTAGCTATCTTTTATGCACAGTGTGGTATTACTATAATTTAATCAAGCATACAAGGCATAAGATCTAACTCTGAGTTTAGTCCATTTGAAAAATGAGCAAAGAAAAAATTACATTTATGGACCTAGATATAAACCTCAAGATGCATAAATAAAAAGAGAGAAACGCTCAACCTGGGAACGAACAATAGCATAATAGCTTGTTCTATGGCTAGTTACCACCCGAGAAGCAGCCTCTTTTTGCTCAACATGTGCCTTTCACAGAGAAGAACTTTCTTGAAGCATATCGGTCTGATCCTGACTTCACAGTACAGTCCAGCCCCAAAATATCAGGCAATCCCTCTCTGAACGAGAGTAACAGCAAAACCCCAGACGTAAGTTTCAGCCTATTGTGGGCCTCATCAGTGAGGTGCAGCCATATCCCCCTAGGCACACTGAGCAACGGGTCCACGTCTGAATTCCCGCATCACACTTAGGGAGACTTCCCTAAGTTTCATAGGCCTAGATTTAGAGTTCGGCGGTAGCCGTCAAAACCAGCGTTAGAGGCTCCTAACGCTGGTTTTGGCCGCCCGCTGGTATTTGGAGTCAGTGATTAAAGGGTCTAACGCTCACTTTACAGCCGCGACTTTTCCATACCGCAGATCCCCCTACGCCATTTGCGTAGCCTATCTTTTCAATGGGATCTTTCTAACGCTGGTATTTAGAGTCGTTTCTGCAGTGAGCGTTAGAGCTCTAACGACAAGATTCCAGCCGCCTGAAAATAGCAGGAGTTAAGAGCTTTCTGGCTAACGCCGGTTTATAAAGCTCTTAACTACTGTACCCTAAAGTACACTAACACCCATAAACTACCTATGTACCCCTAAACCGAGGTCCCCCCACATCGCCGCAACTCGAATAAAAATTTTAACCCCTAATCTTCCGACCGCCACCTACGTTATACTTATGTACCCCTAATCTGCTGCCCCTAACCCCGCCGACCCCTATATTACATTTATTAACCCCTAATCTGCCCCCCACAACATCGCCGCCAGCTACTTAAAATAATTAACCCCTAATCTTCCGACCGCAAAGCGCCGCCACCTACGTTATCCCTATGTACCCCTAATCTGCTACCCCTAACACCGCCGACCCCTATATTATATTTATTATCCCCTAATCTGCCCCCCTCAACGTCGCCGACACCTGCCTACACTTATTAACCCCTAATCTGCCGAGCGGACCGCACCGCTACTATAATAAAGTTATTAACCCCTAACCCGCCTCACTAACCCTATCATAAATAGTATTAACCCCTAATCTGCCCTCCCTAACATCGCCGACACCTAACTTCAATTATTAACCCCTAATCTTCCGATCGGAGCTCACCGCTATTCTAATAAATGTATTAACCCCTAAAGCTAAGTCTAACCCTAACACTAACACCCCCCTAACTTAAATATAATTTTAATCTAACGAAATAAATTAACTCTTATTAAATAAATTAATCCTATTTAAAGCTAAATACTTACCTGTAAAATAAATCCTAATATAGCTACAATATAAATTATAATTATATTATAGCTATTTTAGGATTAATATTTATTTTACAGGCAACTTGGTATTTATTTTAACTAGGTACAATAGCTATTAAATAGTTAAGAACTATTTAATAGTTACCTAGTTAAAATAATAACAAAATTACCTGTAAAATAAATCCTAACCTAAGATATAATTAAACCTAACACTACCCTATCAATAAAATAATTAAATAAACTACCTACAATTACCTACAATTAACCTAACACTACACTATCAATAAATTAAATAAACACAATTGCTACAAATAAATACAATTAAATAAACTAGCTAAAGTACAAAAAATAAAAAAGAACTAAGTTACAGAAAATAAAAAAATATTTACAAACATAAGAAAAATATTACAACAATTTTAAACTAATTACACCTACTCTAAGCCCCCTAATAAAATAACAAAGCCCCCCAAAATAATAAATTCCCTACCCTATTCTAAATTTAAAAAGTTACAAGCTCTTTTACCTTACCAGCCCTGAACAGGGCCCTTTGCGGGGCATGCCCCAAGAAGTTCAGCTCTTTTGCCTGTAAAAGAAAACATACAATACCCCCCCCCCAACATTACAACCCACCACCCAAATACCCCTAATCTAACCCAAACCCCCCTTAAATAAACCTAACACTAAGCCCCTGATGATCTTCCTACCTTGTCTTCACCATGCCAGGTTCACCGATCCGTCCTGGCTCCAAGATCTTCATCCAACCCAAGCGGGGGCTAGACATCCACTGAAGAAGTCCAGAAGAGGGTCCAAAGTCTTCCTCCTATCCGGCAAGAAGAGGACATCCGGACCGGCAAACATCTTCTCCAAGCGGCATCTTCGATCTTCTTCCATCCGGTGCGGAGCGGGTCCATCTTGAAGCAGGCGACGCGGATCCATCCTCTTCTTCCGATGTCTCCCGACGAATGACGGTTCCTTTAAGGGACGTCATCCAAGATGGCGTCCCTCGAATTCCGATTGGCTGATAGGATTCTATCAGCCAATCGGAATTAAGGTAGAAATTTTCTGATTGGCTGATGGAATCAGCCAATCAGAATCTAGTTCAATCCGATTGGCCGATCCAATCAGCCAATCAGATTGAGCTCGCATTCTATTGGCTGATCGGAACAGCCAATAGAATGCGAGCTCAATCTGATTGGCTGATTGGATCAGCCAATCGGATTGAACTTGATTCTGATTGGCTGATTCCATCAGCCAATCAGAAAATTCCTACCTTAATTCCGATTGGCTGATAGAATCCTATCAGCCAATCGGAATTCGAGGGACGCCATCTTGGATGACGTCCCTTAAAGGAACCGTCATTCGTCGGGAGACATCGGAAGAAGAGGATGGATCCGCGTCGCCTGCTTCAAGATGGACCCGCTCCGCACCGGATGGAAGAAGATCGAAGATGCCGCTTGGAGAAGATGTTTGCCGGTCCGGATGTCCTCTTCTTGCCGGATAGGAGGAAGACTTTGGACCCTCTTCTGGACTTCTTCAGTGGATGTCTAGCCCCCGCTTGGGTTGGATGAAGATCTTGGAGCCAGGACGGATCGGTGAACCTGGCATGGTGAAGACAAGGTAGGAAGATCATCAGGGGCTTAGTGTTAGGTTTATTTAAGGGGGGTTTGGGTTAGATTAGGGGTATGTGGGTGGTGGGTTGTAATGTTGGGGGGGGGGTATTGTATGTTTTCTTTTACAGGCAAAAGAGCTGAACTTCTTGGGGCATGCCCCGCAAAGGGCCCTGTTCAGGGCTGGTAAGGTAAAAGAGCTTGTAACTTTTTAAATTTAGAATAGGGTAGGGAATTTATTATTTTGGGGGGCTTTGTTATTTTATTAGGGGGCTTAGAGTAGGTGTAATTAGTTTAAAATTGTTGTAATATTTTTCTTATGTTTGTAAATATTTTTTTATTTTCTGTAACTTAGTTCTTTTTTATTTTTTGTACTTTAGCTAGTTTATTTAATTGTATTTATTTGTAGCAATTGTGTTTAATGTATTTATTGATAGTGTAGTGTTAGGTTAATTGTAGGTAATTGTAGGTAGTTTATTTAATTATTTTATTGATAGGGTAGTGTTAGGTTTAATTATATCTTAGGTTAGGATTTATTTTACAGGTAATTTTGTTATTATTTTAACTAGGTAGCTATTAAATAGTTCTTAACTATTTAATAGCTATTGTATCTGGTTAAAATAAATACCAAGTTGCCTGTAAAATAAATATTAATCCTAAAATAGCTAAAATATAATTATAATTTATATTGTAGCTATATTAGGGTTTATTTTATAGGTAAGTATTTAGCTTTAAATAGGAATAATTTATTTAATAAGAGTTAATTAATTTCGTTAGATGTAAATTATATTTAATTTAGGGGGGTGTTAGTGTTAGGGTTAGACTTAGCTTTAGGGGTTAATACATTTATTAGAATAGCGGTGAGCTCCGATCGGAAGATTAGGGGTTAATAATTGAAGTTAGGTGTCGGCGATGTTAGGGAGGGCAGATTAGGGGTTAATACTATTTATGATAGGGTTAGTGAGACGGATTAGGGGTTAATAACTTTATTATAGTAGTGCTCAGGTCCGCTCGGCAGATTAGGGGTTAATAATTGTAGGCAGGTGTCGGCGACATTGAGGGGGGCAGATTAGGGGTTAATAAATATAATATAGGGGTCGGCGATGTTAGGGCAGCAGATTAGGGGTACATAGGGATAACGTAGGTTGCGGCGGTTTACGGAGCGGAAGATTAGGGGTTAAAACTGTAATGCAGGGGTCAGCGATAGCGGGGGCGGAAGATTAGGGGTTAATAAGTGTAAGGTTAGGGGTGTTTAGACTTGGGGTTCATGTTAGGGTGTTAGGTGCAGACGTAGGAAGTGTTTCCCCATAGGAAACAATGGGGCTGCGTTAGGAGCTGAACGCTGCTTTTTTGCAGGTGTTAGGTTTTTTTTCAGCTCAAACAGTCCCATTGTTTCCTATGGGAGAATCGTGCACAAGCACGTTTTTGATGCCGGCCGCGTCCGTAAACAACTCTGGTATCGAGAGTTGCATTTGCGGTAAAAATGCCCTACGCTCCTTTTTTGGAGCCTAACGCAGCATTTGTTTTAACTCTCGATACCAGAGTTAAATTTATGGTGCGGCCAGAAAAAAGCCCGCGGAGCGTTAACAGCCCTTTTACCGCCGAACTCTAAATCTAGGCCATAATTTGCATAAATAAAAAGAGAGAAGCGCTCAAAGTGGGAACAAACAATAGCATAATAGCTTGTTCTATGGCTAGTTACCACCCGAGAAGCAGCCTCTTTTTGCTCAACATGTGCCTTTCACAGAGAAGAACTTTCCTGAAGCATATCAGTCTGATCCTGAATTCAGAGTACAGTCCAGGATCAGGATCAGACTGATATGCTTTAGGAAAGTTTCTATTGTTCGTTCCCAGGTTGAGCGCTTCTCTCTTTTTATTTATGCAAATTATGACTCTTAGGGAAGTCTCCCTAAGTGTGATGCGGTAATCCAGACGTGGACCCGTTGCTCAGTGTGCCTAGATGGATATAGCTGTGCCTCACTGACGAGGCCCACACTAAGCCGAAACGTATGTCTGGGGCTTTGCGGTTTCTCTCATTCAGAGAGGAATTGCCTGGTATTTCGGGGCTGGACTGTACTGTGGATCAGACTGATATGCTTCAGGAAAGTTCCTCTCTGTGAAAGGCACATGTTGAGCAAAAAGAGGCTGCTTCTTTGGTGGTAACTATCCATAGAACAAGATATTATGATATTGTTTGTTCCCAGGTTGAGCGCTTCTCTCTTTTTATTTATATAAACCTCAAGATATCTGACCTGAAAAAGCCTATTAACAGGCAAAACACGTCAATGATATTTTGAGGTGGTCTACACTAATCAGACCAGCATTTTTTCACTCTGCGTAGAGTATAAGTAAATCAGCTCCCAAAAACAGAATCAACAGCAAAAGATACAACAAAGAAGCCGGTAGCCAAATTCAATTGCTGGGTTATGGGATTGGCTCAAGCACAGTCATGTGAGAGTAACGTGGAAGACCCGGTAAACTCCAGACAGACCGAGTTTATGGATGAAAAAGATACACTGCACGCAGCACGTTCAGTTTTTCAATATTGCTAATCACCAACAATAAAGATATCTGTAAAGTATCATAAGCAGATACATGAAGGTAACATATCCTACCACAATTAGTTATCACTTTGTATAGGAGAATATTGCAACATATGATTGAGGAGCAAAGTACTTAACTTCACATCAAGGTGGTATTAATCTGTATCTAAAAAGACCGGTAACTACCATCAGTTGACATTGGACTTTAAATGAGGAGACATCCTCAGAATTATTTGTTTTTAAATAAATAAGCTATTATTTCATATCTCTAAACTGATGTTTTTTATTGAGGTTTTATTGATGCCAATATGGTCTAATAAAGTATAAGGTTTATAGTAACCATTATCTGTAACACACTTCTTTAAGGAATTAACCCTTTATGCTTTTAGCACTTTTTCTTAATCACAATGGGTAAGACCAAGGAATATAGCTGTTATGTGTGGCAAAAGGTTGTTGAGCTTTACAAAATGGGAAGTGGCTATAAGAAAATAGCAAAAACATTGCAAATGCCCATTTCCACCATCAGAACAATAATTAAGAAGTTCCAGTCAACTGGAAATGTTATGAATCAACCTGGAAAAGGATGTGTGTCTATATTTTCTCAACACACTGTGAAGAGGATGGTTCAAGTGGCCAAAATATCTCCAAGGATCACAGCTTGAGAATTGCGGAAGTTAGGATGTTAGTATTTTTTGGATAAGTTTGTGCTAGGAAAAGATAGGCTATCCTTCTCAGGGTAATTCCTTATTGTCCAAAGGGGTGCTTCCTTCTTTCTTTCGAATTGCAGATGTTTTCAAAACTACAATCCAATGTCACTTGCATCACCACAAGTTGTTTGGAAGGGTTTAAAGAAAAAAGCCTCTACTCTCATCCAAAAACCCCAAACAACTCAAGCATCTACAGTTTGCCAGACACTACTGGAACTTCAAATAGAATTAGGTTCTATGGTCAGATGAAACCAAAATAGAGCTTTTTTGTCAATAAGCACCAGAGGTGGGTTTGACACACAGAGAGAGGTAGCCATATTTAAAAGTATCCCATGACCACAGTTAAATATGGTGGTTGCTCTTTAAAGTTTTGGGGCTGTTTTGGGGCCTAGCAATTTTTGGATACATGGCATCATAGACTCTTTAAAATATCAACAGATATTAAACACCTGAATGCCTTTGCTAAAAAGCTTAACAAGGTGTCGGGTTTGGATCTTCCAGCAGGACAATGATCCAAAACAAACATCAAATTCAACACAAAAATTATTTACTGACCAAATAAACTAAGGCTGTGCCATGGCCATGCCAGTACCCTGATTTGAACCCCATGGAAAACCTATGGGGTGATTTGAAGAGGAGAGTATACCAGTATCAACCTCAAAGTTTGAAGGATCTGGAGAGATTCTGTATGGAGGAATGAGATCTCTTGATATGTATTCTCCAACCTCATCTGGCATTATAAGAGAATACTCAAAGCTGTTATCTTGGCAAAGGGAGATAGCACAAAGTATTGACTAAAGGGTGCCAATAACTGTGCCACACATATATTTAACAACTAGTTTTTTATAAACCTGTGCTGTGTTTGCAATTGTTTGATATCCATGAGAGCAGAACAGTTTTGTATATTTTGTGAACAAAAGATCAAAAGGCTAAACAATAAAGAGAATTTTTCACAGCCTTTTTGGCTCATGTTTACCAAAGGTGCCAATATTAGTGGAGGGCACTGTGTGTATATATGTATATATATATATATATATATATATATATATATATATATATATATATATATATATATATATATATATATATATATATATATATATATATGTTGTAGTAAAGAGGATAAATCAAAATTAGGTTTCTGCGCACAGATATTTAGCAATTCAGATGATATCACTATTGTATGTTTCCAAACACTACTGATCTTATTTTTCAACATTCAAGGATTAGCATAAAAATGTTTGATAAAAGCAGTTCATAAAAGGTTGGTAAGGTAAAATAATGTTGGGATTGGTAGAGGATTTACTTCTTACCGGAAATTACCTCAGTCATATGAGGTAATGTATGATCTCAAACAGAAAGATGAAGGCTTGGTTAATTCCTTGGTCTGTGGTTGGTTAACCCCCGTAAATCCTATGTAAAGATGGAATAGTTGTCCCTGGGGATGTCTGTTCAACTCTGTGTTCTTTCTTACGCCACTTGATTGGTAGAAACTTCCAACTTTCTTAGGGATATACGTGGCCTTGGTATCGCACAGGAGTATGGTATATATTTTTTCTTTCTTTATCACTAATTCTCGCCCGAATATGTAGGAAGAGATAAAAAACAAGCACATAGCATAATACTGTTTTATGATAGAAATATATTATAAACAGATAGTGATATGCACTTACATTTTCAGCCCTCAATCCATGATGAGGTGAGCATTCACATATGTAAAAATCTCAAGGCTGTTCTACTTGTCAATCACAGGCAATTTTTTCTTTAAAGGAACAATAGTAACTTCAATCACAACCAGGTGTGTTTTCAGATAGTTCCAGATGATTAAAAAGCAAAATGTATTCTTTTTTGCAATGTTAAAAAGATTTGTATGTGTAAGAACCCCTTTAAACTGGGGCTAGTAATGAAAATAAAAACTTTAAGCAACAATTTCTGAAGGAGAGAGAAGAGCAACTAAATATAAAATAAAAGTCCACTCTAAGATAAGAGGGTGTATATTGCACGGCTTGTAAACCGTGTGTGGGATATCCTAAAAATTCTCAGTGTAACACAGAGTGACTGATCTGTAGTGCACTTACATGTCAGTCCTGCTATGCCTTGTAAAGGATTCAGTAGGATATAATATAAATATCAGTAAAAAGGAGGTGCTGGTAAAACACTTCAAAAGTATATCACTTCAAAGTATATAATACAGCCGGTGTCCTTGACGTGGTAGGCAAATGCTGTACACCCACTTCAGAGAGAAACACCGGCCGTATTATATACTTTTGAAGTGATATACTTTTGAAGTGTTTTACCAGCACCTCCTTTTTACTGATATTTATATTATATCCTACTGAATCCCTTACAAGGCATAGCAGGTCTGACATGGTAACTTGGTATGATTAGAATAGCCAATAGAATTACAGTAGCTCTTATTCTATTGGCTATTCAAATCAGCCAATAGAATTAAAGTAGCTTTTATCAGATTGGCTGATTTGAATTTGAAGGCTCAAATCAGCCAATAGGAATTCAAGGGATGCCATTTTAAATTGCGTACCTTGAATTCCAATTCAGTGTACGGCAGCGATCGTATGAAGAGGATCCTCCACGCTCCATGGCTCCGGTCTTCAGTTCCAGCATCACCGATCTACAGTTCCTGCATTGCTGGTTTTCAGTTCCAGAGAGGACGGTCTTCAGCTCTGCGGTCATCGGTCTTCAACTCCTCAGCTCCGCGCCGGCTGGTTCCTAGAAGAAGAAGAGGTTGCCGCCTGGAAGAAGACTTCTCCGCCTTGAACAGGACCTTCTCCACCGGTCTTCAGGACAGGTAAGGAGCACTTGGGGGTTAGACTTAGGTTTTTTAAGGGGGGATAGGGTGGGTTTTAGAGTAGGGGTGTGTGGGTGGTGGGTTGTAATGGGGGGTTGTTCTTTTTTTCACAGGTAAAAGAGCTGATTATTTTGGGGCAATGCCCCACAAAAGGCCCTTTTAAGGGCTGGTAATAGAGCTGATTACTTTTTGTAATTTAGTTTAGGGTAGGGACATTTTTTTATTTTGTGGGTCTTTGTTATTTTATTAGGGGGCTTAGATTAGGTGTAATTAGCTTAAAATTCCTGTAATCTTTTTTTATTTTTTGTAATTTACAGGGAGTGCAGAATTATTAGGCAAATTAGTATTTTGACCACATCATCCTCTTTATGCATGTTGTCTTACTCCAAGCTGTATAGGCTCGAAAGCCTACTACCAATTAAGCATATTAGGTGATGTGCATCTCTGTAATGAGAAGGGGTGTGGTCTAATGACATCAACACCCTATATCAGGTGTGCATAATTATTAGGCAACTTCCTTTCCTTTGGCAAAATGGGTCAAAAGAAGGACTTGACAGGCTCAGAAAAGTAAAAAATAGTGAGATATCTTGCAGAGGGATGCAGCACTCTTAAAATTGCAAAGCTTCTGAAGCGTGATCATCGAACAATCAAGCGTTTCATTCAAAATAGTCAACAGGGTCGCAAGAAGCGTGTGGAAAAACCAAGGCGCAAAATAACTGCCCATGAACTGAGAAAAGTCAAGCGTGCAGCTGCCAAGATGCCACTTGCCACCAGTTTGGCCATATTTCAGAGCTGCAACATCACTGGAGTGCCCAAAAGCACAAGATGTGCAATACTCAGAGACATGGCCAAGGTAAGAAAGGCTGAAAGACGACCACCACTGAACAAGACACACAAGCTGAAACGTCAAGACTGGGCCAAGAAATATCTCAAGACTGATTTTTCTAAGGTTTTATGGACTGATGAAATGAGAGTGAGTCTTGATGGGCCAGATGGATGGGCCCGTGGCTGGATTGGTAAAGGGCAGAGAGCTCCAGTCCGACTCAGACGCCAGCAAGGTGGAGGTGGAGTACTGGTTTGGGCTGGTATCATCAAAGATGAGCTTGTGGGGCCTTTTCGGGTTGAGGATGGAGTCAAGCTCAACTCCCAGTCCTACTGCCAGTTTCTGGAAGACACCTTCTTCAAGCAGTGGTACAGGAAGAAGTCTGCATCCTTCAAGAAAAACATGATTTTCATGCAGGACAATGCTCCATCACACGCGTCCAAGTACTCCACAGCGTGGCTGGCAAGAAAGGGTATAAAAGAAGAAAATCTAATGACATGGCCTCCTTGTTCACCAGATCTGAACCTCATTGAGAACCTGTGGTCCATCATCAAATGTGAGATTTACAAGGAGGGAAAACAGTACACCTCTCTGAACAGTGTCTGGGAGGCTGTGGTTGCTGCTGCACGCAATGTTGATGGTGAACAGATCAAAACACTGACAGAATCCATGGATGGCAGGCTTTTGAGTGTCCTTGCAAAGAAAGGTGGCTATATTGGTCACTGATTTGTTTTTGTTTTGTTTTTGAATGTCAGAAATGTATATTTGTGAATGTTGAGATGTTATATTGGTTTCACTGGTAAAAATAAATAATTGAAATGGGTATATATTTGTTTTTTGTTAAGTTGCCTAAGAATTATGCACAGTAATAGTCACCTGCACACACAGATATCCCCCTAAAATAGCTATAACTAAAAACAAACTAAAAACTACTTCCAAAACTATTCAGCTTTGATATTAATGAGTTTTTTGGGTTCATTGAGAACATGGTTGTTGTTCAATAATAAAATTAATGCTCAAAAATACAACTTGCCTAATAATTCTGCACTCCCTGTAGTTTAGGGTATTTAATTGTATTTTAGTTTATATAATTGTAGTTTATTTAATTTATTGATCGTGTAGGTGTATTTGCAACTTAGGTTAGGATTTATTTTACAGGTAAATTGGTAATTATTTTAACTAGGTAGCTATTAAATAGTTATTAACTATGTAATAGCTATTGTACCTAGTTAAAATAAATACCAAGTTACCTGTAAAATAAATATAAACCCTAAAATAGCTACAATGTAATTATTAATTATATTGTAGCTATCTTAAGGTTTATTTTATAGGTAAGTATTTAGTTTTAAATAGGAATATTTTAGTTAATAAGATTAAGATTATTTAGATTTATTGCAATAATAATTAAGTTAGGGGTGTTAGGGTTAGATAGGGTTAATATAGTTAATATATATAATATAATAACTATATCAATTATTAACTATATTGATAAAATATATAATATAACAACTATATTAACTATATTAACCCTAATATAATTAGGGTTAATATAGTTAATATAGGTGGCGGCGGTGTAGGGGGGTCAGATTAGGGGTTAATATATTTAATATAGGTGGCGGCGGTGTATGGGGATTAGATTAGGGGTTAATATATTTAATATATGTGGCGGCGGTGTAGGGGGGTCAGATTACAGGTAAAAGAGATGATTACTTTGTGACAATGCCCCGCAAAAGGCCCTTTTAAGGGCTGGTAATAGAGCTGGTTACTTTGGGGCAATGCCCCACAAAAGTCCCTTTTAAGGGCTGGTAATAGAGCTGGTTACTTTGGGGCAATGCCATGCAAAAGGCCCTTTTCAGGGCTATTTGTAATTTAGTTTAGGGTAGGGACATTTTAGTATTTTAGGGGGTAATACATTTATTATAGGTGGCGGCGGTGTAGGGGGGTTAGATTAGGGTGTAATACATTTATTATAGGTGGCGGCCATGTAGGGGGGTCAGATTACAGGTAAAAGAGCTGATTACTTTGGGACAATGCCCCGCAAAAGGCCCTTTTAAGGGCTGGTAATAGAGCTGGTTACTTTGGGGCAATGCCCCGCAAAAGGCCCTTTTAAGGGCTGGTAATAGAGCTGGTTACTTTGGGGCAATGCCACGCAAAAAGCCCTTTTCAGGGCTATTTGTAATTTACTTTAGGGTAGGGACATTTTAGTATTTTAGGGGTTAATATATTTATTATAGGTGGCGGCGGTGTAGGGGGATTAGATTAGGGGTTAATACATTTAATATAGTATTAAGTGGTATAAGAAGTTTTTGAGAACATTTTAAGGGAAACCAGTTTTGCGGTACACTGATCCTTTAAGTGTAGGGCCATATTTCACTAAAATTGCTGCTGACAAACAATGGAAATGACTAATTGTGATAGCATCAACATCAAAACCAGTTCATGGGCAGCCATTAAAAACTGCAGAAATAAAAATTGTTAGATTGTTTTATTATTGCAATTTTGCATGTATTTAAATAAGGGGTCGATCACATTCCTTTATAATAATGTATCTAATGGATTACAACAGAAAATCACCATTAAAGTCTAAGGCAATTTTTGCAGATAAATCACTTGTAAAAATTAAACTTATATTCAGACAGAGCATACAATTTGGGGGTTTCATGTCTCTATAAACACATAAGTAAAATCAGCGCAATGGGACAAATGTTTGTAGCTACCAATCACCAGATAGCTCCAAATTGTGCACTGCTTCTGCAGAGGATACATACATATTATTTTCAATAAAGGATACCAAGAGAACAAAGTCATTTTAATGGAAGAGTATTAAAAAATGTGTCTTAAACAGACAGTCTATCTGAAGCATGCAAGTTTAATTTGACTTTCAGATACATTTAACGTGATGATAATTATCACACAATAGAGTATTTTCAACTAATAACTGAGGTACAGTTGTGTTACCAGCATTACTGCATTTGATCCCATATTTTGAGCTGTGAAATAGTTCTGAAAGCTAATACATGGGGAAGAAGATCATTAAATGAAGAAAGAGATACCTTCCTCCTACATAAATCCACTCAAAGAGAACTAAAATTACAAGCACACTTATTTAAATATGGTAACAAAGCGGGTAAACTTCTTGCTAATCTAGTTAAACAGGATAAAGGAAGTGCATTAATTGAATCTGTTAGGAAAGGGGATAAATTATTTACAAAAACTGAGGAAATATTAAAAATAATGACAGAATACTATAAAGACCTTTATTCATTAAAGACATCAAACAAAAAAGAATGTGATAAATTCTGGGAAAAGATCTCCTGCCCAAACATAACAGAAGAATTAAATGAAAAGATGAATTCCCCTTTCACTGAGTTAGAGGTAAGAAAGAGCATAGAGAACATGTCTATTAACAAGGCGTCAGGTCCTGATGGCCTGCCCAGTGAATTTTATAAAATACTATCACCAGTAATAGTTCCGCATTTGACAAGACTATATAATGATATATATATTGAAGGTAATTCGCCATCCTCTGCTTTTGTGGCCTCTTATACAACATTAATACCAAAATCTGGAAAGGACTTAACACAGAAAGAGTCCTACAGACCTATAGCCTTGTTAAATGCGGACTACAAATTAATGACCTCTATTTTTGCCCAAAGAATGCAAACCCTTCTTCCGTCAATAATACACAAAGATCAAGCGGGATTTTTAACCAACAGAAATTCTTCAGCAAAGATCTGAGAGTTATTTCTTACGATGGATTATTTTAAGACAGAATCAAATACTGAGCTAGATAAAGGACAAGATAAATGTGATAAGGCAGTAATAACCATCGACGCTGAAAAAGTGTTTGATTCAGTCCATCATGATCACCTTCTTTATACATTGACTAAATTTGGGTTTGGGGGTCAATTCTCTAAATTTATAGAAAACTTATATAGTAAAGCTTCTACAAAGATAATAGTGAATGCTAATGAATCATCAGACATAGCGTTGGCCAGAGGTACAAGGCAGGGTTGTCCCCTTTCCCCTTTGCTTTTTGATATAGCAATAGAACCCCTTGCAATATTAATTAGACAGGAGTTAGAGGGGTTAATAATAGGAAAGAGAGAATTGAAGATAGCATTATATGCTGACGATATCTTAATCTACATGAGAAAGACGCAGACAAATATTCCTAAAATGATATCAATAATAAATCAATTTGGCTCTTTCTCGGGATATAAATTAAATGCATCCAAATCTGAATTATTCTGGTTAAAACGGAATGACCAATTTGAGAAAGACATACCCTTCAAAATCGTTAAAGATTCATTCAAATATCTAGGGGTGGTAATATCCTCAATACCAGAAAAATGGTATAGCTTGAATATACCACCAATTATAAACTTAATTATAAACTCAATGAAGAACTGGCAGAACCTTCCCATCTCGCTTTCGGGCCGAATTGCCCTGTATAAAATGATTTTACTCCCGAAAATTTTATATATTTCTCAAAATATTCCAGTCCTCTTAAAGGAAAAAGATATTAAGATTTTAAAAACGGCCCTTAGAAAATTTCTATGGCAAAGCAGAAAGCCTAGAATTGCTTTAGAAAAACTTTGTTTACCTCAAAAACTGGGAGGCTGTGCTTTGCCAGATCTTCGTTTATATAATTTGGCAAGTCTGGCCCGAATAGTAGCAGATTGGATCTGCTTTAAAGATTATATAACTGATAATGATTTAGAAAAGAATATAATATTTCCTTATGCCCCAATAGCATTAATACATATGGATATCGGTAATATACCAAAAGAAATAAAAAAATGTAAATCTATTATTACTCCAATTAAGGCATGGTCAAAAATATGTAAATTATTAGAAATAGATAGAAGGGTATCTAGATATTTACCACTAAAGGGGAACCCCCAGTTCGAAGTAGGCCTACAATCAGTACCTCTACAAAGGTGGCAAGAAGTGGGTATAGAAAAGATCGATCAATTAATAGATACGACACGAAGGCATATAAAATCATTTGCTGATCTAAAAATGGAGTATGATCTCCCCCAAAAGGATTTTTATATTTACCTGCAGGCAAGACATTATGCTTGGAAGCTAATAAATAATTTGGGCTGGAATTGGTCACTAGGATTACTAGAGAATTGGTTGGCACAGACCAAAAGAGGGCGGATATCAATGACCTACTGCTATCAAATATTAAACTCAGAAAAAGGTAGAAATAATATAACAAAAATACAATCTAAATGGGCGATTAGCTTAGCACCAGAACAAGTGGAGGCAGAAGGTATTCAAACATCTCTATTGGAAGTGAAGCAAACAACTCTCTCTGCCACATGGAGAGAATCCCATATAAAACTTCTTTACATGACGTATTTCACTCCTGAAAAAGGCTATACATGGGGGAATTTGCACTTCAACAAATGCCCGAAATGTTCAATGAGGGCAGCCAATCTTAAGCACATGGTCTGGGACTGCCCAAAATTAAAAGGGATATGGAAGAAGCTGGAATATTGGTTGAATAGAAAAGTGGGAGTCTCCCACCTGGATCTTTCATACATAAATATAATATTTCTTGGATTAGATTCAAGAATTCCCTCTGATAGGAAAAAAATTGTTAATGTTGCCATTTTAGCAACTAGATATTTGATTTTTAAGAAATGGTAAACATCAGTTCCATCTATGTCAGAAATTAAAAATTGTATAAAAAAACAGTGCATTTTAGAGCAATATAACACGAAACTATATGACACATCAGCTGTGCGCAGTTTTTTAAAAAAATGGTCATCTTTTATAAAAATATTTCCTAAACAAGAAATTGATCATTTAATATATCCATTTAAAAATTCAGAATTAGTTATTTTAGGGTTATGGTAAAAAGGGGAATGATGATTGTCTGGTTAACCATTGTAGGAAGAACAGAAAGGGACGGCTATTATTTATTTTTATTTTTTTATTTTCCCCCTCCTCTCCTTGCCCCCCTCCCTTCTCTGGGAACGGATAAATTAAATAAGTCACCATTTTAGATTATATAGGTAGACCGACGGGTCCCTTAGTAAAGTTAAATTAAAACGAACAATTCTTGTTGAATTATGAGATGTAAGTTTAATATATTTATTGTTGTTTTGCTTTTGTTCTTTATGCTGAAGTCTCACAAAAATAGTTAAATTACGATTTAGAACGAGTTAAACAACAAGGACAAAGTTAGAACTTGTTGTCTCTTTTTCTTTGCTTTTTTATTTTTCTTATACAACTATAATTGGAATAGATTATCAATTTACCCTGAGGAGTATAATAAGATGCTGTATATGTAACAGATGTAAATATTAAAATGTCTTGTGTTGTAACAAATGAAAAGGAAAAAAAAAAAGAGAAAGAGTGAGAAGAAGGGAAGGGAAAAGAGAGAAAACTCCAGCAGTGAATGCTCTTTATTAAGGAGGCCATCAATGGGCAAAATGATGTCTAATATATATAATGATGTAATTATGTCTGTTTTTTTTTTTTTTTTGTTTTTTATGTCATGTTATGCTATATGATATTTGGCCCTGCGTGGCGCAATATTTGCAATCGGATTGTTATGCATCCACTGTTGGTAATAAATAAAAAAAAAAAATGAAGTATTTGAGAGCTGATTACATTACTGATGAAAGGGACAAAAAGCAGAACATATCAGGGGAAAGAAAATATATGGGCGCGATCACTAAAAAAACCTAACATTACCCAAAATTTTAAAAAAAAACTAACAATACAGAAAAAAACAAAACAAAAACAAACATTCATATTCTAATACCCCCATTTAAAACAAAACAAAAAAAAAAAACACTCCAAAATAAAAAAACAACCATAATCAATATACTACCAATAGCATTTAAAAGGGCCTTTTGTAGGGCATTGCCCTAAAGTTATCAGCTCTTTTGCAAAGATAATTAACCAAATACCCCCTAACATTACAAGCGCCCAAAATAAAAAAAACTAATAAGAAAAAAAAAACTAATAAAAAAAATAAAAAATGTATCCATTGCCTAGAAAAGGGCATTTGTATGGGCATTGCCCTTAAAAGTGCATTAAGCTATTTTGCAGCCTATTCAAAATAAAAAAGCCCTAATCCAAAATAAAAAACCCACCCAAAAAAACAACAAAATAAACTAACACTAACCCCAAAATAGATACTCCCCATTGCTGAAGTCTCGGAGGAGGCTGAAATCAGCCAATAGAATGAAAGCAGTTCTCCTATTGGCTGATTTGAAATGTTCAGCCAATAGTAATGCAAGGGTAGCCCTATATAAAAGGGGTACCTTGCATTCAATCTTAAGTGTGCGGCAGACAATCTCATAAAAAAGGACCTCCGTGCCACCTCTGCATGAAGATAGTAGATGGGCCAGTGATGGATGAAGATAGAGCCGTCTGGATAAAGATTAAGTAATGGTGAGTACCTATTTTGGGGTTAGTGTTAGTTTTGTTTTTTTGGGTGTTTTGTTTTTTAGATTAGGGCTTTTTTATGGGCTGAAAAAGAGCTGAATGCCATTTTAAAAGCAATAACCATACAAATGCCCTTTTCAGGGCAATGAGTAGATTATGTTTTTTTTTTATTTTGGGAGATTGGGGGTTGTAATGTTAGGAGGTACTTTGTTTATTTTATTAGCAAAAGAGCTGTTAACTTTAGGGCAATGTCCTACAAAATGACCTTTTAAGGGCTATTGGTAGTTTATTGATAGATTAGGGGGGTTTATTTTGGGGTGTTTTTTTTAACGGGGGTATTAGAATAGGAATATTTTTTATTTTGGATAATATTGAGTGAGATTACAAGTTGTGTGCTAAACCCGGTGAGTAAATAACGATACAAATTTAGTGGTACCGCACTTTCCATAGCGCTGCCATTACAATTTACAAAAAAACCTTGTGTTGTGCGGTATGGTGCGTTAAGCTCCATACTGCAAAAAAGCCAAGTCCTGACTTGATGTGCTTGTGCACATTTTCCCCCATAGACATCAATGAAGAAAAAGTGTTAGAAAAATCTAACACCTGTTATTGCGGAATGGCTATCGCTAAAACGCAATCCCCATTGATGTCTATGGAGACAACACCCTAAAATAAACCCAAAGTCTAAATACCAGTAATTTGCCGCCCCCCTACATCATCAATGCTAAATAAAGATATTAACCCCCCAACTAATTCTACTCCAGTTTCTAACTTTACTATCACTGTCGGTGACACCACTATCTCCCCATCACCCCAAGTCCGCTGCCTTGGAATTACACTCGACTCCAATCTGTCCTTCATACCCCACATCCAATCGCTCTCTTCATCCTGTCGCAACCACCTACGCAATATCTCCAAAATTCATCCTTTTCTTAGTGCTGAAACTACTAAACAGCTAATCCATTCCCTAGTAATTTCCCGGCTTGACTACTGTAACAACCTACTAACTGGCCTTCCTCTCTCTCGCCTCTCCCCCCTTCAATCCATCCTAAATGCCTCTGCTAGGCTAATCCACCTCTCCCGACACTCTATATCTGCCGCACCCATCTGTCAGTCCCTTCACTGGCTCCCCATTCACAGCAGAATTAAATTAAAAATTCTCACTCTGACCTACAAAATGCAGCCCCCCCATACCTGTCCTCACTCATCAACAAATATACTCCAACCCGTCCCCTAAGATCCAACAACGATCTACTCCTTGCCTCTTCTACCATCACCTCCTCTCATGCTACACTACAGGACTTCTCTTGTGCGGCACCAACCCTCTGGAATGCACTTCCTCGTGCTGTCAGATTTTCCCCCAACCTCTCCTCCTTTAAACGTTCCCTAAAGACCTTCTTGTTCAGGGAAGCCTATAACCAAATCAGTAACTAATGAATTCCACTTGCCTAATAGTTGCCCTCATCTAACTTTACACTAACATCATTCCCACCTTTGCAGTCCCCAGCTCCTGTTTCTCACCCTCCTACCCATTTAGATTGTAAGTTCCCACGGGAACAGGGCTCCCAATTCCTCCTGTATTTGTTTGTTAAATTTTGTCTGGTGTCTCATATTGTACTGTCCTTTTATCTTTGTTACCTATGAACAGCGCTGCGGAATCTGTTGGCGCTTTATAAAGAATAATAATAATAACCCCTAATCGGCCACCCCCAACATCATCAACACCATAATGAAACTATTAACCCCTAATCCACCGTCCTTAGTTTGTTACTTTTTGTAATGTTATTTTATTTTATTTTTTTTCTTCTGTAATGTTAGGTTTTTTATTTTGGGTAATGTTAGTTTATTTATAGTAATTTTTATTTTTATTTTTTTAATCTTTAAGTATTTTTAAGGTAGTTAGTATCTTTTATTTCAGTGTATTTTAATTGGGGATACGTTAGGGGGTGTTAGATTAGTGGTCTTAGTTATTAGGTTAATAATTTGCGATGTGGGGGGTTGGCGGTTTAGGGGTTAAAAGTTTAATCAGATACAAAGCATTATGGGGGGTTTGCGGATAAGGTGTTAATATTTTAATTAGGTGTTTGCGTTGTGGGTAGGTGGCGTTTTAGGTGTTAATATTTTAATTAGGTGTTTGCTATGTGGGTAGTTGGCGGTTTAGGTGTGTTAAATTAGGTGTTTGCGATAGGGTACATGGCTTTTTAGGTGTTAATAGTTTAATTAGGTTTTTGCAATGTGGGTGGTTGGCGGTTTAGGGGTTAATAGCTTAATTAGGTAGTTTGCTTTGTGGGGGATTGGCAGATTAGGGGTTAATACATTTTATTAGTGATTGTGATGTGGGGGGATGGTAGATCAGGGGTTAATACATTTTATTAGTGATTCAAATATGGGGGGGGTGTATGATTTTAGGTTAATAAATTTTATTAGTGATTGTGATGTGGGGGGATGGCAGATTAGGGGTTAATATGTTTATTTAGTATTTGCAATGTGAGGGGATGGTGGTTTAGGGGTTTTGATGCAGTTTTGACATGTCCTTTTAAAAAATGTTGTCCGGTTTAGATTTTTATGTTAGATTTCAACTTTATTTTTAGTTATGCACCGCAATACGATATACTTGCGTAGGCTACTGGCGATGTCAGAAATGTGTAGTTGTTCACATTTCTGAACCTCACCAGTTTATCCAATTTACGGCAGTATATAATCTGGTGGTGCGGGTTATGTGATTCACCTGATGTGCAAGGTGAATTTATGGGCGACGTGGGTTTCAGCAGAAACTTACAATGCATATGTAATCTCGCCCTTAATTAGGAACTTATACATGACAAATGTAGACATACACAAGACACTGCACTAGTAAACACAATACAACAGTCAGGACTAACTTTGAGGAATAAGTTTGCAAGTTTTACATTTCAATTAGAACTATTCTATGTATCAAAACTAGGTTATCACTGCACAATAGCCATGATTAGCCATTGCACTACAGGGACTCCAGTTTAGATACTATGGCTGGTTGCTAATTTTCAATTCTCCTATGGGGGATTCACACACTTATAAAATATGTAACGTAGGCACAGCCTAATTGGCCACAAAGAAAACTGACACTCATCACATAACACTTACAGAGTGCTTATTCTATTTGCTTCTAAAGGTATGTCTGATATTAATCTTTATCTAAACTTTCACTACAGAGGTCTATATGCAGAGATCTCAACAATATATAAATATTTCTATAAAGCAAATTATCAATAGCATAAGGAAACTTTAGTGTTATTGGGGAAATTTAAAAACTATGACACAGGACTTGGAGACATTTGCCTCAGTCATTGTAGTAACTGTGTTAATGTTGCAGCCATGCTAATGTGTATACTGCTTATTAATTGCATGATATACAATTCTTCTTCTTCTTCTTATTATTGATTATTTTTAGCAGTAGTATTAGCATTTATATAGTAATTATAACAACAATGATAATCATAATAATAATATAATCACCAGAATTCTGGCAGAAAACACACTTTTCAATACAGCCTTTGAAATGTTAAAAATCCATAGAAAGGGAAATTGAACTTAAAGGGACATGAAACATCTTTTCCTCCATATATTCAGATAGAGTATGCAATTTTTTTTTTTCTCAAAATCGTTTTATTGAGAATCCAACAAACATTATATGCCAACACCATCACATAGAAAAAATTACAGATCATGTACATTGTCAATATACATTCAGTAAGAATTCACATTTAATGATAGTATAAACATGTGAATTTATAAACCATTCAAACCGTTTTACATTGGATTCTAATTTTCATCCATTTTTGTTATATGTGACAAACATAACGTAAAAGTCTCACTGTCTATAAACAACACATTTAATAGTATGCCTTAATATTTTAGGTAAATATGCCTAGTCAATCAAATTTATAATATATTGTTCCCAGGTATTCTGCAACTCAATAAAATGATCTCTTTTATTCTTGAGGTAGGATCCATATTCCTCTAATTCAATTAGATCTATGACCTTTTCTCTCCACATTTTAATTGTTGGAACACCCGGAGATTTCCAGTTCTGGGCCACTAAAACCTTAACACTATTTGACATGATCTTCAGAAGGAGTCTGAAGTGTGTTTGGGGGAAAAATTGTATTGTTAAGGTGCATCAAAAATCGTAACAAAATTCTTCACCAAAAATCGTAAAATTAGTATGTAATTTACACAGGAATAAATCAAATTAAATATGCACAGTGTAAATCGTAATTGTAGTACACTGGATGTGCAAAAATCACACAGAAATTTGAATTTATAAACACAAAATGCACAGCGTAATTGTTGTTTTTTCGTCAAATGGGCTGAACATGGGCGTTCCATGGGCGTATATGACAGTGTCTCAATAATCCCAGCGTAATTCTATAAAGATTTTCGCACTGCAGATATCACAGTTTTTTCTCGCCAACTAAAAGGTGGCAAGCTTTTCTCAAAACAATACGAACACTTATAACCCCAATAGAAAAAAAAGTGCATACTAAAATATAGGCGAATGTAAGATGCTATAAGCAGAAAGCAGCGCAATGTGAGTTATATTGGCTGGAGGATTTTAATTTTGAAGTGCTCCCCTTGCTCCCTGATAACTTCGCACTAAGGAGCGAAGTTTCCCTAACCAGTGAACTCCAATACTATTAATAGAAGCCATCTTGCAACTTGCAGGGACTGCCCCTTTTTTACGATCATTGCACCAGGGCAGCCCTGCGAGTGTCAGCGAGAAAAAGAAGGTTTGAGCTGGCGAATAATATATCATTAAGCCCTTAGTGTTTTGGAAAATATTAGCAGCTAATTGGAGCGTGATAGTTAACCCTAACTCTGTCTCCCATGTCTCAATATATCATGGCATGTAACCTGGCGGTGGTTGTGTGATGATGCTATATATGCGAGAGAGACTGTGTCTAATCAGAGGAGAGGAAAACAATTTTTCAATTAGAGTCAGTGGTCGAACTAAGTTCAATAAGTGCCTATGTGTTGTAACGTAATGGTGTACCCTCCTGTATGAGAACCAGCTTGAAGCCCATCTGTGTCCCCTATCCACCAACGGATCTTGTGTACATAACTGTTCATTAAAGAAAAGATGTGTCATTGGAGTCTCTTCTATTGTGTCATGCTGGGGCATGAAG
This sequence comes from Bombina bombina, assembly GCF_027579735.1. Lineage (NCBI taxonomy): Eukaryota > Metazoa > Chordata > Amphibia > Anura > Bombinatoridae > Bombina > Bombina bombina. Next base: position 502,727,159 of record NC_069500.1, read on the forward strand.
ATAAATAGGGATTTAGCCTGGTAGTACTATTCCATATTTCGAGTGTTTCCCGGGTAAATGGGTTATTAACCTGGCCAGAGGTAGGACTGAAATTTTGTTTCCAGCAAATAGAGGGAAGGTGTATTCCCATATTTAGGCTCTCCTCCAACGAAATCCATCTCTTATGGGCTCCATGAATTCTCCAGTCAAGGATTCTCTGAAAAAATATGGATTTGCGATAATCTATCTCTGGGACGCCTAAGCCTGCCTGGGAGGTTGGATGAGACATAATCTGTTTATTAATCCTGGGAGGGCATTTATTCCAGTTAAACGACCTGAAGAGCCGCTGTATCTGATGAATGTAATTGTTAGGCAGTGGAATGGGCAATGCAAGCTTAATATAAAGCAGGCGAGGAAAGGCGTTCATCTTGATAGTATGAACTCTGCCAGGAAAGGTTCTTTCTAGTCCATGACGAGATATCTCTCATCAGGGCTGTCTTAATTGGGGCATAGTTTAGAGAGAATAAGATATCTTGGTTGTCAGGAAGATGTATTTCTAGATATTTTAAGGACCCTTTGCCCCATTTGAATGTACACCATCTGGGGGTCTATAGCTATACCTAGAATCTCAGATTTATTTTTATTCATTTTAAAATTCAATAAACTATTGAACAGTTCTAATTCGCCTAACAAGAACGGGATGGAGTTAATAGGGTCTGTTAAAGAAAATAGAATGTCATCCCCGAAAAATTACAATTTGTATATCTCTCCCCCTATACAGAAACCCTGTATATTGTTATTTAGTCTAATTTTGGTTACCAGCACTTCAATGATGCAGGTAAACAGCAGGGGGGACAAGGGAAAACCCTGTCTAGTTCTATTTGCTATCTGCAGGGGGTCAGAAACAATGTCATTAAGAATTATCTGGGCGCTAGGGTTATTATATAAAGCAAACATTCTATGAACGGTCTTGTCCTCCAGCCCAAATGCACCCAATGTGGCTTTCAGAAAAAGGCCAACCGACATGGTCGAAGGCCTTTTCCGCATCTGTAGACAGCCAAACTGAAGGGATATTTTGGAACTTAGCGTGCCACATCAAATGCAGATTACGAACTGCATTATCCTTAGCTTCACAAAAAGGAACAAATCCCACCTGGTCCTGATGTATAATTTGGGGTAATATTTTGTTTAAACGGTTTGCTAAAATGTTTGCATAAATTTTTATTTCGGAGTTTAGTAGTGAAATTGGCCTATAGTTTGGAATATATATGTTAGATTTGTTTGGTTTTGGTATCAAGATTATTTTCGCTTGCAGAGCTATAGGGGGAAACTTATTGTCCTCATCAATGGTATGAAAATATTGTAAAAGGTATGGTGCCAAAAGGTCCCCAAAAGTGATATAGTAATCATTACTAAAACTGTCAGGGCCAGGGGACTTCCCCCCCTTTATTGACTTAATTGCCCCTAGAATCTCTGTTGCCAGGAATGGGGCATCCAAATCATCTTTTTGATCTATTGTGATTTCAGGAAGACCTAACTGAGACAGATAGTCTTTTATAGCGTAGTCAGTGGGAGATGAGCGCGTTTGGTTCAAATTATACAGGGATTCATAGTACTGCCTAAAATTTTCTGCTATATCAGTGGAATTATACCAGTCCTTGCCGCAATCGTCTTTAATGTGCATAATGTATCTACTAAGTGTCTTTTTTTTAAGCTGTCTAGCTAATAATTTCCAGTTTGTTTGCCCCTTCATAAAATTTATTTTTAATGCACAAAGCATTTCTTTTGTCTTCAGACCTCAAATAACAATTAAAGGGACACTGAACCCAAATTCATGATTCACATAGAGCATGCAATTTTAAGCCACCTTCTAATTTATTCCTATTATCAATTTTTCTTCGTTCTCTTGTTATCTTTATTTAAAAAAGAAGACATCTAAGCTTTTTTTTTATTCAGAACTATGGACAGCACTTTTTATTGATGGATGATTTTATCAACCAATCAGGAAGAACAACCCAGGTTGATCACCAAAAATGGGCCGGCATCTAAACTTACTTTCTTGCATTTCAAATAAAGATACCAAGAGAATGAAGAAAATTTGATAATAGGAGTAAATTAGAAAGTTGCTTAAAATGACATGCTCTATCTGAATCACAAAAGAAAAAATTTGGGTACAGTGTCCCTTTAAGTTGCTGTCTTTTATGTTCAAGGCTATCCAGTCCTTAGGAAAAGCCTTGTGGATTTCTTGAAGCTTATTTAGGTCAGTCAAAAAGGACGGACAAATACATGTGTTGTTTCTTTTTAGCTGTTTTCCGAGCTATCAACTCCCCTCGGAGAACACACTTATGCGCGTTCCACAGATGTTGGGGGTTAATGTCAGGTGTATCATTTAATTGGAAATAATCCTCTATTATATTAATAACTTGGGTGTGAATTAAAGGGTCTTTCAAAGGGGTTTAGTCCAATCTCCAGGAGCGCTGTAAGGATGTCTGTGTCTGGAAGCTAATGGTGCAGCTAATTATGGCATGGTCAGATCATGTAATGGGGTACATATCTGAACATATGACCTGGGAGAGGCTGGTAACTTCAGTCATTAAGTAGTCTATCCTAGAATAGTGTCGGTGGGGATAGGAGTAAAAAGTATAGTCTTTGTCGTGTGGGTGACTTAAACGCCATATATCATGAATTGCCAATGAAGAAAGATATTTTTTAATTAAGTGAAGTGTCTTATTGGGGGTCGATGATTTTCCTATACAATCCATAGTTGGATCTAGCACTAAATTAAAATCTCCTCCAACAATCGGACTATTTCTGGGGATTTCTAGCATTCTTTTGCAGATATGATGAAAAAATCGGGGGGAGTCTAAGTTAGGTGTGTAAATGTTAACTAAAGTAATATGTTTGTGATGCAGAGTCCCTGAAAGAATTAAGTACCTACCTTCCCTGTCTCTGATAGCTGAACTAATCTTAAAGGGCAAATTTGTATTAATCAGTATACATACACCATTGTGTTTAGTGGAATTTGACGTAAAGTATACAGGACCAAATTTCGCGAAAGACTGTCTAGGTTCCTGACCTCGTTTAATGTGGGTCTCTTGAAGCATCACAACATCACAGTGGAGTCTCTTATAATCCCAAAGTGCTACAGATCTTTTCTGCGGGATATTGAATCCTTCAACGTTATGTGAGAGAATTTTAATATTATTCATAGCTAATGTTTGAATAGAGTTTTAGAAAGTGTGTCATTTCAACTAATTTAGTGGAGTTTTAAACATATTTCTTGGCATACAAATTTATAACCAATAGAGGTATGTGAGACAATACGAACATAAGCAACATAACAGGAACAACAAAAATACAATAAACATTTCCTGAACATAGTGTATCCTTAAAACTATACACTTTAATTGGGGGGAAAATGGTGTTGTAACATTGCTCTAAATAGATAAATGTAAGCTATATATATATATATATATATATATATATATATATATATATATATATATATAAATATAGGGGGTGGAGTTAAGACTTGTATAAGAAAAAGAAGAATATATGTTAATTCCCTTTCCATGAAAATACTTAAGGGTTCAGCTGTTTACTATCTTTATTGTAACTTGATCTGAGGAGCAATACAGTCATTGACAAGTGACTAGAAACTATATGAAATGGGTCAAGTACCTTTAGTAACCTCTCTAAATTCTATAATAACTGAACCCTGCGGTCATAACCAAAAAGAAGAAATAAAAAACCGGGACAAGATACAGATTAACCTCAACATAATTAACACATTCAATGACAAACATGTAGATCTCACCCTACTTTTAAGACCAGATAGCCTCCAGTTCAGGGCTGCATCCGGATTAAAACTGCATGCCCTAAACCAGTCCATGGTATAGGAATTATCATTTAAGTCCATCAACTAAGTCGAGTTCACAGTATTAGTGGTGGTATTCTGGTTAGGGAGATCTGTTTTCCTTCTCTTGGGCTGTGATCCATTGTTGGCGTTGCTCCCTGGGAGGATCCTGGCTGTTATCCTTCAGTGGTGAAGAAGTGTCCAGAACATTGTCTTTGGGAGGAACAATGTTTATATTTAGTTTCTTAGAAAAGTTATCCAAGTCCTGGAAGTTTTTGTAGATGGCTTGAGATCCATTATGGGAGACTATTAAACTGAACGTGAATCCCCATCGATAGCGGATATTATTTTCCTGAAGGGCCTTGGTAATAAATCTTTCATTCTCTGTATAGTTTGAGGACAGAGGTCTTGGTATATTTGTATAGAGTGATCTTTAACTATAATTTCACGTTTTGACCGTGCAATAAGACAAAGTTCTTCTTTGGTGGTATATTTTAGAAACTTCACAATAACATCCCTAGGTGGGGCGGGAGGTTTGGAGAGTGGCCTGAGAGCCCTGTGAATTTGTTCAATATCATCATAAGTGGAGGTGATCTGGGGAGCAAAAAAACATACAAGTCCCTTAGATAAGCTTTTAACTGGTCTTGCTGGACTTCTTCTGGAATTCCTCTTAATCTAAGGTTGCTTCGCCTCCCCCAATTGTCTATATATTCTAGTTTTTCTTGGAGAGTTTGAACAATGGAGTCCTGTATTGATATCTGGGTTGTATTTGAGCTAACTAAATTATTGAGAGCTTCCTGGCCTTCTTCAAGATATTCAATCCTGGAGCCCATGTCATTTAGGTCTCTCTTGAGATCTTTCATTTCCTCTTTAATGAAGGATTTCAGTGATTCAAAGTCAGATTTGGAGGACATATCAGTGAGCTGTGTTCTTAATCTTAACATCTGCATTGTGTTTTGATGCATAAATGTATGTTCCAACTGTTGTTCTGATATCAGCTTATCTTTGGGTTCAGACAATTCAGACGGATTTGACTCCGGAGAGTGAAAAAAAGCAGTCACTGAGGGTGTATTTGCTACAGGTTTGGCTGCTTTATCTGTCTTTGGACCTTTACGTTGAGACATGTCTGTGTACTGCACGGTGTGCACAAGAGAGCCTTCAAGCTCTTGTAAACTTAATTAAAATATTGTTTTAAGTCTCCCAGAAGCCTTAAATTTATATGGTGAGGATCCCTATGCATGGTATGCGCTTAACTTTAGAAAGGCAGAAGGGCCTGGGCAAGTCAAACAGTTCAGCACCTATATTCAAGTTTAGAAGCTTATAGATATCAAAAGTGTCCACCTCCCTCTTCCTCTGCCCACAATTAGTGAGTGATGTGCTTTTATTATAAACAACGATAGTACCTGGAGCCCACATATAATTTCCTATGTCCTGTATTATTAGGTAGTATTAAGCAATAAGCCCACAAATCTGAGATGTGAATTAGACTTAACTTAATAAACGTGAGTCCCTCACATCCTCTCACCTCCGTATATCTCTCTCTCAACCTGCTACTTTTTGTAATTGCCTGGGAAGAATATGGGTCTGGCGGACCTGTGGCCCTAAGTGGTCTGGTGTGGTATCCTCAGAATTCTCTCCCTCCGGAGTCAGCAACCATCAGAGCAAGGGAGCGTGACGTGACACGCAGCATGCTCTCTCTGCCCGAGCCTCTGCTCGTTACACTTACTGCAGGAGAATAAAGATGTCGGTACCGCTGGGGGATGGCGTCTCTTGATGGTTAGTGTGAGGGGTAATCCGTCCGCACCGGTAATGTGTCCGTTTTTGCTGGGCTTCTTTTCTATGGCTCACTCTAATATGGCGGCCGCACCTTCAGCCACGTTCTTAGGAATCAGTGACAGGGAGTCTTTTATGGATTTGCAGGAGGTCAAACCAGGCTCAAAGTCTTGTCCCATATATTAGCAAGGGAGTTATAGTTAAATCACATCCTCTACCTACCCTTTCATGTTATATGAGCTACGACAGGTACGGAGCATACCTAGAACACAGCCATGTCCCAGCACGTCGTAGCTCCGCCACAGAGTATGCCATTTTAAATAACTTTCCTATTTATTTATATTATCTAATTTGTTTCATTCTCTTTGTATCCTTTGTTGAAAAGTAAACGTAGGTAGGCTCAAAAGCTGCTGATTGGTGAATGCACACACACATATATATATATATATATATATATATATATATATAAATATTGGCTTTCAGCTAGTGCATTACTGCTCCTTCAGCAAAGGATACCAAGAGAATAAAGCAAATTAGATAATAGAAGTAAATTGGAAAGTTCTTTAAAATAGTATGTTTTATCTGAATCAGGAAAGAAAAAGTTTGGGTTTTATGTCCCTTTAATCTAGAGTATTTCTCCCAATTTGCAAAATATAGATTGATACTTCCTTCCTCTTTGTGGGTTTTTTGATTCTGTGTATACAATAAAACATAACTTCTTTGGATTGTATCTTTATAAAGGTAAATACAATAAAACATCTGGGGGTCGATCTGATAAAAATCGTCGCCCGCAAAAGCCGGCGACGCCAATATTTGCGCTGGTTTGGTATCCTATATACGGCATAACCTAGAAGTTACGCACGTATATTTCTGCCATAGGCAGGTATACCAAACCAGCGCAGTTTGGTATCCAATATACAGTGTAAGGACTTACGTGGCGAAAATGGAGAAATCTTACTCCATTTTCACCTCGCCACAAAAAGCAGCCGTAAGAAGCCTTACGCTGACTATTGGAGCCCCGTAACTACCTAAACTAGCTACAAAATAAACCTAACACCTAACGCATGCGCAATTTCTATCTACCTGTCAACCGCGATCCCCGCCATAATCCCTATTAAAGTATTTAACCCCTAAACCGCCGATCCCGGACCCCGCTGCCATCTACATAAACTAACCCCCTACTGTGAGCCTCTAAAACCGCCACCATCTAACTGATCCATCCCCTAATGTGAACCCCTTACACCGCCGCCATCTACCTTATCTATCCCCTAATCTGACCCCTTACACCGCCGCCACCTATATAAAAATTATTAACCCCTAATCTACTCCCCCTATACCGCCGCCAGCTATATTAATATTATTAACCCCTAATCTAATCCCCCTAAAATAATTATCTCTATTACCCGCCCTTAAAAGGGCCTTTTGAGGGGCTTTGCCCCAAAGTAAACAGCTCTTTTGCCCTATAACCTGCCCTCCCTACACCGCCGCCACCTATATTAATAGTATTAACCCCTAATGTAAGCCCCTTACACCACCGCCATCTATATTAAAATTATTAACCCCTAATCTACTCCCCCTATACCGCCGCCAGCTATATTAATATTATTAACCCCTAATCTAATCCCCCTAAAATAATTATCTCTATTACCAGCCCTTAAAAGGGCCTTTTGCGGGGCTTTGCCCCAAAGTAAACAGCTCTTTTGCCCTATAACCTGCCCTCCCTACACCGCCGCCACCTATATTAATAGTATTAACCCCTAATGTAAGCCCCTTACACCGCCGCCATCTATATTAAAATTATTAACCCCTAAATTAATCTACCTACCCCGCCGCCAGCTATATTATCTATATTAACCCTAAGTATATTATAGTTAATATAGTTATTACATTATATATATTAACTATATTAACCCTAATAATATTAGGGTTAATATAGTTAATATAGTTACTATAGTATTTATATTAACTATATTAACTCTATCTAACCCTAACACCCCTAACTAAATTCTTATTAAATAAATCTAATTCATATTATAAACTAAAATATTCATATTTAAATCTAAATACTTACCTAAAAAATAAACCCTAAGATAGCTACAATATAATTAATAATTACATTATAGCTATGTTAGGGTTTATATATATTTTAAAGGTAAATTATTAATTATTTTAACTAGGTATAATAGCTATTAGTTATTAACTATTTAATAGCTACCTAGTTAAAATAATTACCCAATTACCTGTAAAATAAATCCTAACCTAAGTTACAAATACACCTACACTATTAATAAATTAAATAAACTACAAATATCTATCTAAAAATACAATTAAATAAACTAAACTAAATTACAAAAAAAAAAAAACACTAAATTACAAAAAATAAAAAAAATATTACAAGATTTTTAAGCTAATTACACCTATTCTAAGCCCCCTAATAAAATAATAAAGCCCCCCAAAATAAAAAAAAATTCCCTACCCTATTCTAAATTAAAAAAAAGTTCAAAGCTCTTTTACCTTACCAGCCCTTAAAAGGGCTTTTTGTGGGGCATGCCCCAAAGAGTTCAGCTCTTTTGCCTGAAAAAAAAACACAATACCACCCCCAACATTACAACCCACCACCCACATACCCCTAATCTAACCCAAACCCCCCTTAAATAAACCTAACACTACCCCCTGAAGATCTCCCTACCTTATCTTCACCACGCCGGGCCGAACTCCTCATCCGATCCGGGCGATGTCTATCCAAGCGGCAAAGAAGAAATCTTCATCCCGGCGATGTCTTTATCCAAGCGGCAAAGAAGAAATCTTCATCCCGGCGATGTCTTTATCCAAGCGGAAGCAAAGTCTTCTTCCATCCGGCAGCATCTTCCATCAAGCGGCATCTTCAATCTTCCTTCTTCACTCCACCGACGCGGAGCATCCATCCCGGTCGACGACTGAACGACGAATGAGGTACCTTTAAATGACGTCATCCAAGATGGCGTCCATCGAATTCCGATTGGCTGATAGGATTCTATCAGCCAATCGGAATTAAGGTAGAAAAATCTGATTGGCTGATTGAATCAGCCAATCAGATTCAAGTTCAATCAGCCAATCAGATTGAACTCGCGTTCTATTGGCTGATGAAAGATGCTGCCGGATGGAAGAAGACTTTGCTGCCGCTTGGATAAAGACATCGCCGGGATGAAGATTTCTTCTTTGCCGCTTGGATAAAGACATCGCCGGGATGAAGATTTCTTCTTTGCCGCTTGGATAAAGACATCGCCGGGATGAAGATTTCTTCTTTGCCGCTTGGATAGACATCGCCCGGATCGGATGAGGAGTTCGGCCCGGCGTGGTGAAGATAAGGTATGGAGATCTTCAGGGGGGTAGTGTTAGGTTTATTTAAGGGGGGTTTGGGTTAGATTAGGGGTATGTGGGTGGTGGGTTGTAATGTTGGGGGGTGGTATTGTGTTTTTTTTCAGGCAAAAGAGCTGAACTCTTTGGGGCATGCCCCACAAAAAGCCCTTTTAAGGGCTGGTAAGGTAAAAGAGCTTTGAACTTTTTTTAATTTAGAATAGGGTAGGGAATTTTTTTTATTTTGGGGGGCTTTATTATTTTATTAGGGGGCTTAGAATAGGTGTAATTAGCTTAAAAATCTTGTAATCTTTTTTTTATTTTTTGTAATTTAGTGTTTGTTTTTTTTGTAATTTAGTTTAGTTTATTTAATTGTATTTTTAGATAGATATTTGTAGTTTATTTAATTTATTAATAGTGTAGGTGTATTTGTAACTTAGGTTAGGATTTATTTTACAGGTAATTGGGTAATAATTTTAACTAGGTAGCTATTAAATAGTTAATAACTATTTAATAGCTATTATACCTAGTTAAAATAATTAACAATTTACCTGTAAAATAAATATAAACCCTAACATAGCTATAATGTAATTATTAATTATATTGTAGCTATCTTAGGGTTTATTTTATAGGTAAGTATTTAGATTTAAATAGGAATATTTTAATTAATAATATTAATATTAATTAGATTTATTTTAATAAGAATTTAGTTAGGGATGTTAGAGTTAGATAGGGTATAATAACGATATTAACCCTAATATAATTAGGGTTAATATAGTTAATATTTATAATATAATAACTATATTAACCCTAATATAATTAGGGTTAATATAGTTAATATAGCTGGCGGCGGCGTAGGGGGATTAGATTAGGGGTTAATAAATTTATTATAGGTGGCCGCGGTGTAGGGGGATGTAGATTAGATGCAAAAGAGCTGTTTACTTTGTGACAAAGCCCCACCAAAAGCCCTTTTAAGGGCTGGCAAAAGAGCAGTTTACATTGGGGTAATGCCACGCAAAAAGCCCTTTTCAGGGCTATTTGTAAGGTTAGACTTAGGTTTAGCGGCAGGGATAGTTTAGTATTTTAGGGGTTAAATAATGTAATATAGATGGCGGCGGGGTAGGAGGATTAAATTAGGGGTTAATAATTTTAAAATAGATGGTGGCGGGGTAGGGGCTCACTTTAGGGGGTAGGTAAGGTAGATGGCGGCGGGGTAGGGGCTCACTTTAGGGGGTTATAGATTTAATATAACTGGCGGCGGGGTCCAGGAGCGGCGGTTTAGGGGTTAATAAATTTATTAGGTAGCGGCGGGGTGCGGGAGCGGCAGTTTAGGGGTTAATACATATTTTATTGTTAAGATAGTGAGGGGGGATAGCGGATAGAGGGTTAGACGTGTCAGGCTATGTTAGGGAGGCGTGTTAGACAGTGCGGGTGATTTAGACTTTAGTCAGGTTTTGTAGGCGCCGGCAGTTTCTAACGTGGCGTAAGTCACTGGCGACGCCAGAAATTTGTACTTGCGCAGATTTCTGGACATCGCTGGTTTATCCGACTTACGGCACGTTAGCAACTGACGGCGCCGTATATTGGATAGCTCGAGATGTGAGCTGAAACTGCGGGCGACGCAGGTTCCCTCGCTTGCGCCGCACACTATGCCGTTTATCGGATCGTGCCCCTGAGTTCTAAAAGAAAACTAACTGTGTGGCCCTTCATGAAAAGGTTTTACCAGCCCTCTGCTGTGCAAACCTGTCATTGTCCACCAATTAACCTATAAGGACTTTTGTAGCATGTGAGTATTGTATCCCATAGTGTGAGTTAGTATGCACTTTTTCCAAAATGTAAAATCAATAACATCGCTAGAGAAATTATTTTCTTGCAGCAGAATCCTTTGAACCAGCACATCTTCTCATGTATGACTTTTGAGTTTTCTGCCAATGCAACAGTTTTTTGTCTTGCAGAAATATTTAGAGCAGATGCCTGTTCAGTCTCTCACAGTATGAGTTAAAGGGACACTAAAATCAAAATTAAACTTTCATGAATCAGAATCAGCATGCAATTTTAAGAGACTTTCCAATTTATTTATATTATCACATTTTTCACATTCTTTTTATATAAACACTTTTTGGGGCACTAGATCCTACTCAGACTGTGCACAAGCTCACAAGGTATATATATATATATATATTCTAGTCTGTGATTGGCTGATTGGGTGCCACATGATATAGGGGGTGGCAAATGGCGAAATGATACATTTGTCAGAAGAAAAAAAAAAATGTACTGCTTATTTGAAAATCAGATTAAGTTATAACATTTTCCTTATATAATGCACTTGTTAATTATGCAATACTTCTGCATATAGTGGTCCTTTAAGCACAAACACTTATATCTTTCTAAATGATTATGAATTAAAATGTACCTTTGTCTTGCAGGAGTACTGAGAACAGATATATGGAAAATACATGGAAAGTAACAACCAAACAGCATGGGCTTCAGGATTTATACTACTGGGGCTGACTGATGACACCAAAAATGAACGTATACTTTTTGTTTTTTTCCTATTGGTTTATTCACTGACTTTAGTTGGGAATTCTCTCATGGTGATAACAATAACTCTGTCATCAACACTTAGCTCTCCCATGTATTTATTTCTGCGTTACCTCTCCATAGTAGACATCTGCTTCACTTCCTCCACGGTGCCTAAACTCCTTTTAGATTTTCTCTCAGAGTTAAAAACAATCTCTTTTCCTGGCTGTGTGGCGCAGATGTATCTGTTTATTTCTTTTGGCGGAATTGAATGTGTTCTTCTATCTGTCATGGCGGGCGATCGCTATGTAGCTATTTGCATGCCATTGCGCTACACAGAAATAATGAGCCGTAAACTGTGCATAAAGCTTGTAGCGGTGTGCTCTTTCATTGGATTTTTAAATTCTCTTGCACACACTGTTTTTACTTTTCGTTTACCATTCTGCAACTCTAGGTTTATAAATCTTTTTTTTTGTGACGTCCCACCTCTACTTGCTATAGCTTGTGCTGATACCACTCCTAATGAAGTAGTAGTGTATACTGCAGGGGGGTCAGTAATTGTAGGTTCTTTCTTAGTGACTCTTTTATCGTATATCTTCATTGTTAGAGCAATCATAAACATGAAGACTGCTTCAGGAAGATATAAAACATTCTCCACTTGTGGTTCTCACCTTACAGTTGTCACCCTTTTCTTTGGGACAAGTGTTTTTACATATATACGTCCCACCTCAACTTATTCTCTTGATCAAGATAAAGTTGTACCCGTGCTTTATGGAATCATGACTCCATTACTGAACCCAATCATTTATAGTTTAAGAAATAGGGAGGTTCAGGAAGCTATAAAGAAAGTCATTTTTAGAAGGAGCATTAGAAGTTAATAAATCACTTAAGTTTTTTTGTTTTCATTACATATATATACTAGTCGATAAGCCTGCCCAGAGGGCAGTCTAATTATTTTTTTAAACTACAGATGTAGAAACAACCTATTGTGTAACTCTTCTTTTATATAAATATTTAAGCTACAGGTGAAGCAATAATTACTATAATTATAATAGACTACTGCCTTAAATATCTCAATAAGCATAATTAAACTTATAACCCCTAAACCGCAAAACCCCTACATCGCAATACACCTAATTAACTTATTAACCCCTTAAACCGCCAAAACCTACAACGCAAATAACTATTTAAATAAATAAGCTCCCTCACCTAACAACCCCTAACCTAACACCCCCTTAAATTAACCCAAATTATCTAAACTAATAAATTCTAAAGTTACAAAAAAAAACTAAGCTTACAAAAATAAAAAAGGCTAACGTTACAAAAAATAAAAAATCAAATTATCAAATTTTACAAAATGAAACCTAATCCCTATAAAAAATAAATAAGCCCCCCAAAATAAAAACACCCCCTACTCTAAGAATAAATTACCAGTAGCCCTTTAAAGGGCTTTTTGCAGGGCATTGCACCAAGATAATCAACTCTATTACAAAAAATACACAAAGCCCCCCTAACAGTAAACCCCCCATCCACCAAACCCCCCAAAATAAAAGAACCTAACACTAAAAAAACCTAAACCACCCATTGCCCTGAAAAGGGCATTTGTTTGGGCTGTACCCTTAAAAGGGCATTTAGCTCTTTTACTGCCCATCCCTAATCTAAATAAAACAACCCCCCCAAAAAATTAAAAAAGCCTAACTCTAACCCCCAGGTTTCTACTCACCGTTCCTGAAGTCCGGTGGAGAAGGTCCTGTTCCAGACGGTGAAGTCTTCTTCCAAGCGGCGACCTCTTGTTTCTTCTTCCAGGAACATACTGCGTGGAGCGGAGCTGAAGACCGATGACCGCGGAGCTGAATACCGGTGACACTGGAACTAAAGATGCTCCATGGCTTGCTGGTCTTCAGTTCCAGGGTCGCCGGTCTTCAGTTCCAGGGTCACCGGTCTTCAGTTTCAGGGTCATCGGTCTTCAGCTCCACACTGGATTGTTCCTGGAAGAAGAAAGAAGAGGTCACCGCTTGGAAGAAGTCTTCACCGCATGGAACAGGACCTTCTCCCCCGAACTTCAGGAACGTGAGTACCAACCTGGGGGTTACACTTAGGATTTTTTTAAGGTTTTTTTGGGGGGTTTGTTTTATTTAGATTAGGGATGGGCAGTAAAAGAGCTAAATGCCCTTTTAAGGGCAATGCCCAAACAAATGCCCTTTTCAGGACAATGGGTAGTTTAGGTTTGTTAGTGATAGGTTCTTTTATTTTGGGGGGTTTGGTGGGTGGGAGGGTTTTACTATTAGGGGAGACTTTGTGTATTTTTTGTAAAAGAGCTGATTATTCTGGGGCAATGCAATGCAAAAATCCCTTTTAAGGGCTACTGGTAGTTTATTCTTAGAGTAGGGTTTTTTTTTTATTTTAAGGGGGCTTTTTTATTTTCATAGGGATTAGGTTTAATTTAGTAAAATTTGGTAATTTGATTTTTTAATTTCTGTAATGTTAGCCTTTTTTATTTTTCTAAACTTATTTTTTTTAGTTTTATTTTTTAGAATTTATTAGTTTAGCTTAATTTAAGGTGGTGTTAGTTTAGGGGGTGTTAGGATAGGGTACTTAGTTATTTAAATAGTTGTTTGCATTGTGGGTTTTGGTTTAAGGGGTTAATAAGTTAATTAGGTTTATTGCGATGTGGGGGTTTTTCGGTTTAGGGTTTGATAGGATAATTAAGTTTATTGCGATGTGGGAGTTTTGCGGTTTAGAGGTTAATAGGGTAATTAGGTGTATTCCGATGTGGGTGGTTGACGGTTAAGTGATTAAAGGGACACTGAACCCAAATTTTCTAATTTACTCCTATTATCAATTTTTCTTCGTTCTCTTGCTTTCTTCATTTGAAAAAGAAGGCATATAAGCTATTTTTTGGTTCAGCACCATGGAAAGCACTTGTTTATTGGTAGGTGAATTTACCCACCAATCAGCAAGAACAACACAGTGTGTTCACCAAAAATGGGCCGGCATCTAAACATTCTTGAATTTAAAATAAAGATACCAAGAGAATGAAAATAATTTGATATTAGGAGTAAATTAGAAAGTTGCTTAAAATTACATGCTCTATCTGAATCATGATAGAAAAAATGTGGGTTCAGTGTCCCTTTAAGGTGTTAATTACTTTATTATTTAGCGATGTGGAGGTTAGCAGTGTATGTGGTAATACTTTGTGTAGGAGGCTGTTGTTTTTTTTTTTAATGTATTTCGTGCGGGCGGTGTTTTTTTTTTTTTAAATACTTGATGTGGGCGTTGTTGGTTGTTGCTTTTGTAATGCTCCGTTTGCCTTCGCTGCATCCAGGTGAATTCTTTTGTCCTCGCGCTGCCAACATTCCATTGAGGATGCGTGCGCAACTGCCGACGGACATAACAAATGCAATTATAGTATATATATATATATATATATATATATATATATATATATATATATATATATACAGGCAATTGGTGTCTATGCACCCCTACCGACTTGGAACAGCTGCCAGGGTGCTCTGAAGGTATTTGTAAAGGTTCACAAATAAAGCACTCACTGGTCCAACAGCATCTGTGGCAAAAAAAACTTTAATGTATGTGACGTTTCGGGACAGTACAAGTCCCTTCCCCTGACAAGTAAAAGTGTACAAAATCAGCCTTTAAATAGGCCCCAAACAACACTCCCCTCAGAAGCAGCCAATCAAGACTGTACAAATAACACACCCCTTCAGTGACCAATAGAATTGCGTGACAGATTCTCAAATTTAAAACGGATATATGATGCGGTAGTTATCAACTTCAATAGTCGATAGTTGTTTATGAGTTACTGGGCAATGCATGCAATATACATCTATTGGTGAATTATGCAACCAATCAACAAATGGGGGGGCGTGCTGTTTACATACGAAGGCTATGAATGACAGTTTTACATTCGGGGACAACAGATGAATGTCTAAAGTTTTCTTGGTGTCATGGGTATTATTTAAGCACTTTATTTTGAGCTACTATATTTGTATTATGTATATAGATCTTGGTGGTGTGTTGATTTCGGCAGCTGATTACTCACGATCAGGGCGTCCTTAGCAACAGTGCTTGGTTACCATGTATGACGCTCCATTACCATATACAAACTTGATGATGATTGGCTGAGAGGTTTTTGTTATGCTTTACATTTTTTTTAGTTATTGGGACTTTCTTTATTTTATTTTTTTGTTGACCCCAAGTGTGTGGGTGTAATCACTCCCTGGAGGGTTTGATTTTGGGCTTATTATTATTTTTTAACAATTATATTCATGCATTTGTTTTAATTTTGAGAATCTGTAACGCAGTTCTATTGGTCACTGAAGGGGTGTGTTATTTGTACAGTCTTGATTGGCTGCTTCTGAGGGGAGTGTTGTTTGGGGCCTATTTAAAGGCTGATTGTGTACAATTTTACTTGTCAGAGGCAGGGACTTGTACTGTCCCGAAACGTCACAACATACATTAAAGTTTTTTTGCCACAGATGCTGTTGGACCAGTGAGTGCTTTATTCATGATCCTTTTATATATATATATATATATATATATATATATATATATATATATATATATATATATATATATATATATATATATATATATATATACATACATACATACACACACACACTTGTTCATTCACCACCTATGCAATATCTCCAAAATTCACCCGTTTCTGAGTGCTGAAACTACCAAACAGCTCATCCACTCCCTGGTAATTTCCCGATTTGACTACTGTAACAACTTACTAACTGGCCTCCCTCTCTCCCGCCTCTCTCCCCTCCAATCCGTCCTAAATGCATATGCTAGGCTAATCCACCTCTCTCAATGCTCTGTTTCTGCTGCGCCTCTCTGTGAGTCCCTTCACTGGCTCCCCATTCACAACAGAGTTAAATTAAAAATTCTCACCCTGACCTACAAAGCCCTCACCAATGCTGCCCCACCCTACCTGTCCTCACTCATCAACAAATATACTCTTGCCCTGTCCCCTAAGATCCAACAACGACCTGTTTCTTGCGTCCTCTACCATCACCTCCTCTCATTCTAGACTACAGGACTTCTCTCGTGCGGCAACAAACCTTTGGAACGCACTTCCTCGAGATGTCAGACTTGCCCCTATCCTCTCCTCCTTTAAACGTTCCCTAAAGACCTTTCTGTTCAGGGAAGTTTATCACCTGATTTATTAACAAACTAACTTCAATTAACTAACAGTTGCCCTCTATCTCCTCACTAATATCATTCTCACCTCTGCAGTCCCCACCTCCTGTTTCCAATCGTCCGACCCATCTAGATTGTAAGTTCCCACGGGAACAGGGCCCTCAATTCCCCCTGTATTTGTCTGTAAAATGTTGTGTCTTATCGGATTGTTTCTCCACTGTACTGTTATCCTTGTACCCATGGGCAGCACTGCGGAATCTGTTGGCACTTTATAAATAAATAATAATAATAATAATAATAATAATAATATGAAATTCCAGAACTATTCATTTGCATAAAACATACTATTTTTTTTGTTGAGGAGCCAACATATGCTACAAAGCAAATGTGTAAATCTATAGAGAGAGATAGAGATATGTGGGTATATATATATATATATATATATATATATATATATATATATATCAGAATATATAGTTGTGTGCAGTGTCATAACTGTGCAACAATAAAGGAGATCAAAAGCTCATAGGAAAGGAGGATTGTACACATGCTTTTTCTATTGCAAATGCTGCTGCTGCAGAGATATAACATGCACAGCACTGGGGGCATAGAAACTGGGAACATTTAAAAGCCACAAAAAAAAATATTTGCTGTATAGCATGTGCTGGCCTTGTATGTGCAATTAAAATAATAACTTTTCCCATATAAAACAAAATAAAAATAAAGTACCTACCTACTATTTATAAAAAGCCAAATATATATTTTAGTCTGTTTATAAGAGTAAAGGTTTTCTACAATTCCTGTTTGATAATTATATAATACAAAAATAACACAAAACTCAGATAAAATGATTAATATGCTTAATTCCTGAGTATTTTTGTTTAGCTGTTCTGTTCATCAGCTATATCATTAAAAAGGACACTGAACCCAATTTTTTTCTTTGTGATTCAGGTAGAGCATGTAAGTTTAGATGCCGGCTCATTTTTTGTGAACAACCTGGGTTGTTCTTGCTGATTAGTGAATGAATTCATCCACCAATAAACAAGTACTGTCCAGAGGTCTGAACTTTCTTTTTCAAATAAAGATAGCAAAAGAACAAAAAACAATTGATAATAGGAGTAAATTAGAAAGTTGCTTAAAAATGCCTGCTCTATCTGAATCACAAAAGAAAAAAAATTTGGGTTAAGTATCCCTTTAAGTTAATAAAAATATGCAACTGCACAGTTCATGCATTTATGAAAAATATTATGGATATAGTATATTTAATGTGTTAAAATTAGTTACTGACTAAACTACAAAGTTATATATTGTAACAAAAATATCCCTCTCCTTAATAAATTTATCCTGGGATCAGCTTTGAAACAGTATTTTTACAGCAGAAAATTACTCCACACTGGTTTATGTATAAAAGCCTTGGCCTGTTTATTTTCAGACAGTTTACAATAGTCATTAATAAACATAAACAAAACCTTATTCCACAGCACTTACTATACAGTATAATGTAATCCTTGCAAAAGTTGGGTGGATGGTTCACACTAACTACAAATTCTTCAAAAACAAAATAGTACACTTATAGGCCTAGAACCCATAAACAGCAGTTCAGTACAGCTCAGCACACATTCTCTAACAAAAGTTAACTGCCCATGATTAGCTGCAGGTGAGTGAAGCTTAGAGTGTAGGGGAAACCTGGACTGGAAGCTTTCGCTATTTATTAGATTTTTCTGTACAGTCCACATATTCCTTTTCTATCACAAAATGAAAACTTTTATCTACACTTTGGTTGTAGAATCCCTTAACATACATGGGGCCGTTTATTTAAATGGACAGTCAAGTCCAAAAAAAACTTTCATGATTTAAATAGAGAATGTAATTTTTTTTTTTAATCTTTATTTACAACCAGCATTATATACAGTTCAATATATAAAAAAAGAAAACAAGAACATATCTTACGCCGTGCAGGGCAGTTCATTTTACAAAACAAATATGAGCCAGAAAGGCAGTTATTATCAATGCTCTTGATATTATGCAGAGTTTGTAGCAATGTACTTATAACATAACGAAAAAAATACAAAGAACAAAAGGTTAATTATATTCTCTGCTGGGTTTTTTCCTTCAATTTTCTCACCTACCATGAAAACCAATCATTCTAGTATAAGATCAACTTAAGAAAAAAAGAAAAAAAAGAAAAAAAAAATAATGAATAAAAAATAAATAAAAATTAAATAAATAATTAAATAAAAAAAAACCTAACATATCTCTCTCCCCTCTCCCCATCTACCAGATACCAAGAAGAGCTATCTCTGAATTTTTAAATGGGAAGATCAAATAGTCAATTTCACTTTCATTAAATGTTTTTATAAAAGCTGCCCATTTGTTGAAGAAATTCCTTATATCTGGTTCTTTATTGATGTTTGTGTCCTTCTGTTCTAATACACATTGCTTTTTTAAATAGTTCTTAATCTCAGGGATTGTAGGAAGGGCTCTCAATTTCCATTTCTTACAAATCAAATATCTGGTAGCTAATATAGAAAGAGTTACTAATTTATCATTATCCTGATAGCTACCTTCCGGCTTCAGGCACAGTATAATTTGGTATAATGACAAGGAGAGTGATTTAATTTTTAATGTGGTTTTGAGCCAGAACTCTAGTCTGTTCCATAAATTTCTTATTTTTGGGCAAGACCAGAACATATGAATCAAGTCGGCTGCTGGGTAGGAACATTTGGGGCATTTATTAAATTGCTGATTATGGATTCTATGGCCTTTCTCAGGGGTGAAGTATGTCCTGTGAAGGAGCCTAAGGTGAGACTCTCGCCATGTGGCCGATAATGTAGAAGATGCAACTTTATTAATTGATTATTGTAAATTTTTCGGTTCAATATTGCTCTGAGGTAGCAGTGAGCTCCATATTAAGGCCAAATTATCTAATAATAGAGCTCCTTTCTCATTAATAAGTATTTGATAGCATGGGGAGATAGACATAAGGCCAATTTTTGCTAAGGCGAGCCAGCTTTCCAGCTTGCCTAGTGTCCAGCCATGGCCTTGTTCTTTAATTATTTCGGTAGCGAGGTGCCTTATTTTCAGGTAAGCGAA
Source organism: Bombina bombina (assembly GCF_027579735.1). Taxonomy (NCBI): domain Eukaryota; kingdom Metazoa; phylum Chordata; class Amphibia; order Anura; family Bombinatoridae; genus Bombina; species Bombina bombina. The sequence continues at coordinate 502,746,888 of NC_069500.1, forward strand.
GAAGTCTTTATTAGGTAGATTAAATTCAAATTTTAATTCCTCAAAAGTTTTGATACAATTCCTATCTTTGTCTATTATATAAATTAGTTTATCCAGGCCCTTATTATGCCATCTATCAAAAACTTCTGATTTTAAACCTGCTTGGAATCGTGGGTTCCCTCTCAAGGGAAGATGTTTCTAGGCGCTGCTGGACACTGAAAGAGATCCGGTTAATTTCCACCATGCCTTAATGGGGTTAGATATAGTTTTGAGTCTCTTGATATTTGCTGGCAGTTCCTTTGGTAAAAAGTGGATCAAAGCCACAGGGAGATATGGCGCACAGACGTTTATTTCTAATTCATTGTTTAAAATGTAATTTTTAGTGTGAATCCAGTCGGCAACTATGCGTGCTAAGAAGCTGAGATTATATGCTCTAATATTTGGCAGTGCCAAGCCTCCATATTCCCTTGACACAGTGAGTTTAGTGAGAGATATTTTGGGCCTTTTCCCTTGCCATAAAAATTGTCTAATTGCGGTATTAAAGAAGCGAACGTCTTTTTCCAGTAAAATTAGAGGCAGGTTCTGGAGAATAAACAGAAGCTTGGGAAGGAGAACCATTTTGAACAGTTCTGAACGACCAGAAACTGATAAAGGCAAATTCTGCCAGGTTTTAAGTTTCTCCCTGATAGTAGAGAGTATAGGGAATATATTAAATTTGTATAAATCTTTTACACTAGTCGGTATGTGAATCCCTAAATACTTAAAAGAATCTGTAACCACTTTAAATGGAGTAACTAAGATTGAGCTACTATTTCTTCTAAGCCAGAGTATTTCGGATTTTGATTTATTCACATTATATCCCGAAAAGGAGCCAAATTGATCAGTTATTTGAAGGAGTTTTGGTATATTTAATTTTGAATTGGACAGATAGATTAATAAATCATTGGCATATAAACCTATTTTTATCTCATAGTTTTGTATCTTTATACCTTCTAAATGTTTTCTTATCATAATTGCTAGGGGTTCAATAGCGATGTTGAAAAGAAGAGGGGAGAGAGGGCACCCCTGACGTGTTCCCCTATCCATTGTGATTGGAGATGAGACGATATAATTTATTATTAATCTCGTTTGAGAATAATTATGTAAATTTTCCACAAATTTAGGAAAGTTACCCAGGATCCCAAATTTTGTTAGAGAGGTTATTAAATGATTGAAAATTACAGAGTCAAATGCTTATTCTGCGTCAATTGACAAAATGGCTAGGTCAGGGAGGCCCCCCCCCCCCCTCAGAGGGAAGATTCTGAAAATGCTCCATTACAATAAGGAGCTCTCTAATTTTTGCCGCAGAGTTACGCCTATTGAAGAAACCGGCTTGATCCGTATGTATTATTTTTGCTAAGATGGGCTGAAGTCTAGATGCAATAATAGAAGACATAATTTTAAAATCAGAGTTAAGCAGAGCAATTGGTCTGTATGATTCTTTTTGCATAGGATCTTTCCCTCCCTTTAAGATCAGAGTTGTAAATGAGGAGGAGAAGGAAGGTGAAACTGATTTACCATTAACGTAAATCTCATTATAAAGATTACCTAAGAAAGGCCCTACTTCAACTGATAAGATTTTATAAAATTCATTTGGTAGCCCATCTGGGCCTGGGGCTTTATTTGGGGAAAGCTTAGAAATTGTTTTCTCTATCTTTTCCTTTGTAATAGGAGAGTTAAGACTGATATTGTCTGCATCTGAGATTGTTGGAGGAGTAATTTTATTCCAAAACTCAACAGCCCTCGAAACATCGTATCACTTGCAAGTATATAAGTCCTGGAAATATTCTGAAAATAAAGCAGAGATTTCCTCAGGCTTTGATATTTGCTTCCCATTATTGTGAAGTTTTTCGATAGTTTGTTTCTTTCCTTCAGTTTTAACTAGTTTAGCTAACATTTTTCCAGACTTGTTACCAAATCTGTATAATTTAGCTTGAAATCTAAGTTCCCTGTGTGTTTCCTGGGTCATTATAAAAGTGTCTCTGGCATTTTTAGCCCGAATATATTTCGCCCAGTTTAAGGGATTTTTTTCAAGTAGGAAGTGGTTATATGAATTAATTAATTGACTATTGATCTTTTTTTCCCTTTATTTCAACTTTTTAGTTAAGATGGCAACATAGGCAATGATTTCCCCTCTTAACACTGCTTTGGCAGTCTCCCAGAAAATATCTGGACGCCCAATATAATCACTATTAAGGTTGACATAATCATTGAACTTATTTCTAATCCATTCTTTGAATTTTAAGTCTGTTGTTAAATGATAAGGGAAAAAAAAACGTGATATTTTGGGTTTTGAATGACCAAGCTGTAAGTCTAAAAATATAGGCCCGTGGTCAGAAAGAAGAACCTGCATTATTCCTGCTTTTACTTTTGTAATAGGTAAGCGCTCATCTGTAAGAAATAGGTCGATCCTTGAAAGTGTTTTGTGGGCTTTGGAGAGACAGGTGAAATCCTGAGTATCAGGATTTTGGATTCTCCAAATATCACGAAGTGCCAGATTTTGCTTGATTTTATTAAAAATCTTAGTGTCTATGCTATCTTTTTTCTGTTTCAATTGCATGGAATCCCTTCTAAGCCTGTCTAGGGGAGATTGAGGTGCCATATTAAAATCTCCCCCTAGAATCAGATTTCCTTCAGACAATAATAAAAGCTTAGACTGGATATGATCCCAAAACCCTGGGTCAGATATATTTGGTCCATATATATTACATAGTGTGTAGATCTTCTGGGCAGCTCTAAGTTTCACCAGAACATACCTCCCCTCCGAGTCAACCTCAGACTGTAATATTTCTACTTGAGACTTTTTCCCTATTAATATAGCTATGCCTCTTTTTTTCCTTATACTTGGTGCTGCAAAGACCTCTCTCACCCATTGCGTTTTTAGTTTAAGAGATTCCTCAAGATTTAAATGGGTTTCTTGTATGAAACCAATATCTGCATGGGCTTTACCTAGATGGGTGAGTATTGCCTTCCATTTAATAGGAGTCGAAATGCCCCCTACATTCCAAGATATTATTTTTAATTTATTTACTTTTGAAGCCATTTATTTAGGGGGGAGGGGGGAGGGAGCGAGAGGGAGAGGAAAGAAATAAGGGAAAAAAAAAAACCCATAAAAGTAAACTAAACATTCCCTATCCCGAGGGAATTCCCTAGTCATAGATCCTAACCTCTTTTTTTAACAGAAGGTCATCTCTTAGCTAAACTTGTGACTTTAGTGTCTTGAAGAATTCCTCAGCTAAATGAACATCTTCAAATAAATGTATTGTGTCATCTACTTCGACTCTAAGTTTAGAGGGATATATCATGGTGGCACAATGTCCATTTTGTATGAACTTAGTGCAGGTTGGTGCCATCTCTCTTCTCTTAGATGCTGTGTGGGCAGAGAAGTCTTGGAAAATCAAAATCCTAGTATTATCAATTAGAAGTGGCTGGTTTTTATGATAAAGTTGTAGCAACACACTTTTATCCTGGAAATTAAGCAATTTTGCAATCACAGGTCTAGGACGATTCTTATCTTTGTTATCTAAGCGAGGGGAACCTATTCTATGCGCCCTTTCTACTAAGATCGGATGGTAGGTTGGAGGGACATTTAGGGCCTTAGCAAGCACGTTTGATATAAAATGACACAAATTGTCATATTGCTTATCTTCTGGAAGGCCTATTATCCGAATGTTGTTTCTTCTGGAACGATTTTCAAGATCCTCCAACCTATCATTGATCCTGTGTATATTAGCATTTGAAGTCTCAATTTTAAGATTATGTGCTGTTGTTAAGTCTTCTAGGTCTGACACTCGCTGTTCTATTTACTGCAATCTGTTGGAAAATTGTCTGATCTCTTGAGTTAATAAGGAGATATCTTGCTTGATTTCTGTCCTTAATGTGTCAAATTTGGGTGTTAGAGCCTCAGAGATGCTGGTAACTAGGCTCTGAATGTTGGTTACCTCAGGTAATGTTATCATGTGCGTATTTGTTGATTCTGTAAGAGAATCTTGTGTATTCTTGGATTTCCTCTCTCTATTTCTTGCTGCCATGCCTGGTGAGGGTGTTTTAGGAGAGATGGAGAGAAATTTGGCCATGTGCTGTGTGTCTCTCTTTTCCTCTCCCTTTTCTCTCTCTTTTCCCTCCCCCCTTTTTTGGTGGAGAAAAGGGAATTGTTAAGTGAGCCAATTGTCAGTGGAGTGCAGGAAAAAAGTAAAGCGTGACAAAAAAGGGTAATTATCAAGTGAAATGTGATAATGTGAGGTAGTGAGGGAAAAGGGAGTGGTTTGAGTGGGGAGAGGGAGAGAGAGAAAAAAAAGTGTTTTGAGTGATAAAAATTAAGTAAGGTATATGATTATCTTTATTTAAGATACTCTGTTAGTAATTATTGTGCTATAGTGTGAAATGTGAGTTTCTCTTTTCTTTTTTTTCCTATTTCAAGTTTAGTGTAGAGAATGTAATTTTAAACAACTTTTCAATTTACTTTTATCACCAATTTTGCTTTGTTCTCTTGGTATTCTTAGTTGAAAGCTAAAACTAGGAGGTTCATATGCTAATTTCTTAGACCGTGAAGACTGCCTCTAATCTGAATGCATTTTGACCACTAGAGGGCATTAGTTAATGAGTTTCATATAGATAACATTGAGCTCATGCACATGAAGTTACCCAGGAGTAAGCACTGATTGGCTAAAATGGATGTCTGTCAAAAGAACTGAAATAAGGGGGCAGTTTGCAGAGGCTTAGATACAAGGTAATCACAGAGGTAAAAAGTGTATTTCTATCACAGTGTTGGTTATGCAAAACTGGGGAATGAGTAATAAAGGGATTATCTTTCTTTTTAAACAACAAAAATTCTGGTGTTGACTGTCCCTTTAATTTTGCATAGACAAGGCTCCCTACTGTGCTGCACCTCTGCTCTTATACAAGCAATTGCATCCTGGTCAGATCAACCTCAAGGGTGTTCAAGAAAACATTACTTTTCTGGATGTAGATGGCAGATTTTCTTACCAAAACTTGCAGGACAAACATTATAGAAGAAACAAAAAGAAATTAGTATAGCAAACATGGAACAATTCAGTTATCTAAACATGTTTGTATTATCTGATATATATGTTTTTTATTTCCATTTCCCTACATAAATTTGTGTATATCAGTAATACCCTCACTTTATTTTGGATTATTACATTTTTTAACCTTTTTAAAGTCTGATATTTTGCCCATGACAGAAACGTATACTCAAAATAGAAAATGTTGTATATTTTTATTATTGTGTAAAAACTCTAGATGACTTAAAGAGACATGAAACCCAAAAAAATGTTCTTTCATGATTCACAAAGAGCATGCAATTTTAAACAACTTTAAAACATAATTTACTTCTCTCAAATTTTCTTTGATCTGTTTGTGTTTTTTGTTGAAAAGCAGGGCCATAAGCTCAGGGGCGTGCATGTGACTGGAGTCATATATGGCAACAGTTTTGCAAGAATGTTATACATTTGCAAAAGCACTAGATAGCAGCACTGTTTCCTGTCATTTAGTGTTCCAGTCACCTAGTCATCTTGAGACTGAAGAAAAATTTGATAATAGAAGGAAATTGGAAACTTGTTTAAAAAATCTATATGCTTTGTCTGAATCACCCCCCTAGGTTTTAGGCTGTGTTTCAGCCATAATATTTTTTTGTTAGGCTATAATGTGACTTTTTTTTAGGAAATGTTCACCAGGACTTGCATGTGTGTATGTGTATTGGGTCATCATGTGACATAGCATTTTTTAATCCTCACTCAGAGTGTGCCTGCCAGCATTAACCTATTCTCTGAGTCTGTAATGATTATGTTCCCTAATTGGTTGTGCTGGGGACTAGGGTACTACTACCTGTTTCTCATAATAATAATAAGCCCTAAATAGAGGCCTTAACCATAACGGTTGTGCTGGGGACTAGGGTACTACTACCTGTTTCTCATAATAATAATAAGCCCTAAATAGAGGCCTTAACCATAACGGTTGTGCTGGGGACTAGGGTACTACTACCTGTTTGTCATAATAATAATAAGCCCTAAATAGAGGCCTTAACCATAACGGTTGTGCTGGGGACTAGGGTACTACTACCTGTTTGTCATAATAATAATAAGCCCTAAATAGAGGCCTTAACCATAACGGTTGTGCTGGGGACTTGGGTACTACTACCTGTTTGTCATAATAATAATAAGCCCTAAATAGAGGCCTTAACCATAACGGTTGTGCTGGGGACTTGAGTACTACTACCTGTTTGTCATAATAATAATAAGCCCTAAATAGAGGCCTTAACCATAACGGTTGTGCTGGGGACTAGGGTACTACTACCTGTTTGTCATAATAATAATAAGCCCTAAATAGAGGCCTTAACCATAACGGTTGTGCTGGGGACTAGGGTACTACTACCTGTTTGTCATAATGATAATAAGCCCTAAATAGAGGCCTTAACCATAACGGTTGTGCTGGGGACTTGAGTACTACTACCTGTTTGTCATAATGATAATAAGCCCTAAATAGAGGCCTTAACCATAACGGTTGTGCTGGGGACTTGAGTACTACTACCTGTTTGTCATAATAATAATAAGCAAATGGAAAAATAGAAGCGCCTAGTGATGAAGATGCTTATTTTGCTGTTCTCAGAATAACCCCTCCAGTTAAACTGTAAATAACAAATGCAAAAATGATAGAGAAAAGTGCTAACTGAAAGCTACAAATAGGGATCACAAAGGATGTAGAAAATAAAAACAATTTATTTAAAACAGGTAAGTATCATAAAATAATAAAAGTATACATATTGGGACGTCTCCCAAGCAAAAATATACAGCTTATATCTTACGGATAATCTATCCTAGGTAATTACCTAAACGTACTGCTTTAATTAGTTCTGGTGTAATACATAAGATAAATTAAAACAATCGCTATTGCCAATAAAACAGTTAACAATGTAACAATAATGTTAACTTATATGAGTGTTGGAGACCAAAATAGCAGCTTGAGTATCAAAAATAAGATGGAGTATATACCGCTATGGTAAAAACACAGTCAGAGTCCCGTGGTGGTAGTGGAGAAATATCACTCTATCTCCAAAAAGACATTGTTACCTTAAGGGGTGTTGTCCTGGCATCCGTGCCGTGTGGATCTTGCCGATGTAAAAATGTTTTCCCTTTAGTGGAGAGGAAGCTTTTTATCTGTAGTGATGTTACTTAATAAGTTTGGTGCTTTTAGCATATGTCTCTATGAGACAGCTTTGTTGGTGGATCCTAAGTTGGCATCTCCTTTCCTCCGTTTACCTGAGGTCGTTGGAGACACGTGAATTCATTGCGTGACGTCAGAGGTCAGCGATAGAATCCTTGGAAGAATGACAGCTGATCCACTTTGATAGAAAGTATTGCTAGTAGCGATTTCAGACAAATAGGGACAAGAAATTAGGAATACTTAACACAGACAACCAATCAACACAAAGGGAGTGAAATAAAAGACACCAATTGGTTATGACAAGTAGAGTCTATGATTAAGGCTAACTGAAGCCGAAACATGTTAGACATGTCTATCAGATTTGTGCTGTGTTTTTAAGAATATGCTATGTTTTAAGAAGAAGTAATAAAGTAAACTTTTAAGTTTTACACCTGTGCCGTTATCTTTTGGTGATTGCTGCAATACGGCATAGGAGAGTGCCGTCCGGCCAGGTTTAAGTAAAACTTTTTTGTAAAACAAATCCCAGTGGCATCTGGGTTATCCCACAGGACTTCCAAAGTGGGCCGCCAGGACCAGTGACACCCCAACCGAAGGAAAAATTCCCTAGATCATACGGAACGGAGGATTCTGCAACACCCCGACACCAGAGGCAGAAAGGAAGTCACATGACCGAACAGGCCGGGTGACGTCAGACGCCGTAACACTGGTGAGGGGAGAGGAGGCTGAGGCTGAGCGGCAGTAGTCGGCACCTTCAAACCGAAGTATTGGAGTGGATAAGCCGTGAAGAGCCGCTGGGAGCCGTCTAGCTGCTTTTGTCCTTCCGAACACGGGAGAGGGAGATCGAACGATCCGGATACAGATCGGAGAAGATGGGGTGCCACTGAGAGCGGTAAGATTCCTTTAGCTCACTACATAGTGTGCAACTTTTTTGGTATTTACTCTATCTCTGATATGGACTGAGCATCTTAAAGGGACACTAGAACACATTTGGATTACAGTTTATATACGAATGTCACTTTAAAGGTTGTAATAACATAGTGACAACTGTGGGACGAGTATTAATGTGAATAAGTGACAATAACAGTCACTTTCAGGTATCTTTTTCATTATTACTTCGCACCTGAACACTACAAGTTTTGATAACAGAGCAATAGTGTTTAAAGGTAATTTATTTACAACATGGCTACCAGCAATTATTATTCACTCTTACCCTTAGAGGAATTGGAAAAAAGCAGACCCACATTAAAGGACATATTCAATCCTGATAATGAAGTTAAGGAAATTTCAGAGGTATTTCTAAAAATGGAAAAAACTCTAATAAGAGAGTATCAAATATGGTGGGACAAAAAATCACTAGAAAAGTATATAGATCTAAATATGGTACCTCGGGGCCTAAGGCTAAAGAAAAGGCCAACTTTCCTACAGGTGGATGATGCTTTTCTCAATGAGTGGAATGACATACTCACAGAGTGCTCAATAAGGCTTATGCATCTAATAATCAAACATAAAGAACAAAAACTGATTGAGGCAAGACATTCCATACAAGACATACAAAAAGATCTAAACAGCTTTGTGGGACATAACAGCTATGAGAAACTAGATAATCTACTTAAACAAACTGTAGATAATATGAAAAGAGACATTGATAAATTAAAGTTTCGTAAATTTACAAGGGACTCTGAGGACTATACCCATAATAGGGTTTACTTAAAGAACACGCAACAGAACAAAAGAAATAGACGACAACGTAGGCAGTACAAAGGGGGTGACATAGAGCCCAAAGAGACACAAACGCAACAACAGTCTTCAAATACTAAGAAACAAGTGACTTTCTCAGACACGGACCCTGAGTCTAATGATGAATATGAAGTACAAGAGTTTGTGGACTTTATGACCAGTGGGCCTTCATCAGATGAGGCCGAATTAACTAATGATATTGATGTGATAAATACATTAGAAATACACCAGACCCCACAGCCCCAACCTCCACAGGCGAAAGCAAATGAAGGCATACTTAAACATAAGCAGGCTGGTAGAAATAGATATGGTAGAGCTTTAGAGAAAGATGGACACCCTAAACAAGGGGTAAACATAGAGCAGCCGCAGGTTTTTCACGAGGCCGCAGCCGGACAGGGAGGGGGCGGAAGGGGGAGAGGTGGGATACACAGACCCCAAACAATGCAGGGAGGAGAGCAGCCCCAGGCTCAGAGGGAGAGATACACACTAAGGAAAGGGAGGAAGAACAAATACAGAATTTGAAAATAATAAACCTATCATCTGTCACACTAGAAGAATCAGAGTTAGAAGTACTCAGGTTGGGTCTCAACTTTGTACCCTCAGTAGATTTTGATGTTTTCGAGACTTTACTTGATGTGAACAAGTTGGTTCGCAAACTAACATTAAAAAAGTTTTTCAATACAGAATTGGTTGAGTCAGATGCTGCACAGATTAAAGTCAGTGTTGATAGACGGGTGGAAAATGATTATTTTCAGGTCAAGGATGCAGTGGATTTTCTATCTTTATACCAGTTGGAAAAGGATAGTAATATACACGAAAACACCAAAAACTCACACATAGGCTATAGACCTAAGTCTACATTTTACCCCACCAGAAACAGAGGGAATATATTAGAACAATTTCACAAGAGAGTGGAGGAAGACTTAGTGGCACTGAAGTCACAGGGAAAAAGCCATAGAGAGAACCTTACAGCTAGACAGAAAGCTGGTCTAAAACTTCTGAAGCAAAGGGTTGATGTGGTAATAAAGAATTCGGACAAGGGAGGCTCCATTGTAATCATGGATAGAAGCTCCTATGTCCAAGAGGCATTGAGACAACTCAATGATGAGGAGGTGTACCTTGTGTTACGGGGGAACCCGGTTTTGTCTTTCCAAAAAGAGATGAGGAGTTTGCTGGACGACGGGCTGGAGCTTGGGATAATAGATCCGGATACCTTTGATTACTTAATGGTGGAGGAGCCGGTTACTCCGATCTTCCACCATTTGCCAAAGGTGCATAAGACCTTGGAGGATGTCAAGGGACGCCCAATAGTGTCTGGTATAGGTTCTCTTTTTGAGAACCTGTCTAACTGGATAGAATCCCTGCTCCAGCCCGTCGTCTGGAAACTGCCATCATTTCTAAGAGATACCAAGCACTTGTTAAATTTAACAGAAGAATTGGCTTGGGAGTCAAATTATAACTGGCTCACCATAGACGTGGTGGGACTGTATTCAGCTATCCCCCACAAGGAAGGCCTTGAAGCTGTTAAATATATGTTAGACAGCTTCAGTGATTACGACACCAACCTTAAAAGTTATATTTTGCGAACACTCCTATTTCTATTAACTCATAACTATTTTGAGTTTGATGGCTTGTTTTATCTGCAGAGACGTGGGACAGCCATGGGGGCAAAATTTGCCCCGGCCTTTGCAAACATCTATATGGGTTGGTGGGAGTTGTCCCACGTCTATGCAGATGACAATCCCTTCAGAGACTCAATTGTAGCATACAAGCGCTACATTGACGATTTGATAATGGTTTGGTCAGGTACGGAAGCAGAGAGTGTATCTTTTATGGAATACCTAAACTGCAATAGAGCTGGTTTGCAGTTTACTTATGCCTTTGATACCAAGAAAGTACCATATTTAGATGTTGAATTGGAAGGGGATAGAGCAGAGGGTGTAGTAATATCCACCCTGTATGTAAAACCAATTACGGCTAATGCATTCCTCCATGCGAGGAGCTGTCATCCACGCCATATGAATTATGGAGTGGCAAAGGGACAGTTCATAAGGCTGAAATGCAACTGCTCTAGAGAAGTAGATTATCAAGTAGAAAGTAAGTTGTTATGGAAAAAACTTAAGGCCAGGGGTTACCCGGATGGGCCTTTACGAAAGGCCTACTATGATGTACAAAAAATCTCTAGGGCAGATCTACTCAAGCCAAAAGCATCAGGTGCAACAAAAAGGCAAAGTGAGATTACATTTGTGACCAACTACTCAAATCAGTACAGGGAGGTTTGTGAGATTATCAAGAAAAATTTGCCAATCTTAAGGGCAGATGAAGCATTGAAAGGAGTGATAGATAAAGGTTGCCAATTTGTTTCAAAAAGAAACTTAACAATAGGCAACATTGTGTCACCCAGTGCCCTTAAGAAATCACAGAAGGAAAGCAGTTGGCTTAGCTGTAAGGGACATTATAAATGTGGATCACATGGCTGCACTGCATGTGGATATACTACATGCGGTAAGGTGTTTCAGTCATGCTACACGCAACGAGTTTTTGACTGTAACTACTGTACTAATTGTCGTTCTGAATTTGCAATTTATGCAATCACCTGTACATTTTGTCAGAAGCAGTATATAGGGTGCACGACACGAGAGACACGTGAACGGATACGTGAACATTTGAATGACATTGAGAAAGGGAGAACAGCAACAGGGGCATCTAAGCACTTTATCTATGAACATGGAGGTAGTGTTAAAACGTTTACCTGGATGATTATAGATATTATCAAAAACAAACCTAGAGGAGGTAGTAGAGTAAAGGAGCTATATAAAAAGGAGGCTTTCTGGATCTTCAAATTGAACACACGAATGCCGAATGGCCTAAATATTGAGACTGATCTCATTAATCACTGGCAATAAACTAACTGAGAATCTAATATATAACAAAGGTACTGTGTTCTATTTGTAGTTTCCAATCAGCCCCTAAGTTATGCCAACGAATAGATAAAAAACACTACTCTAAGGGTAACATCATAATAGACATCACTGATAACAACTAGGAGGGATTAGAGGGTGCCCCCACCTTTGATACCTGATCAGTAATTCTGTTTGATAAACCCACAATAATAACAATAACAATGGGGAATATGTGTGTACAAATACATAGGAACATACATAAGATTGAGTTATGTCAAATTTTGGAAGTTTATGTAATGAGAGTAGGAAGATAGAATGCTAAAGGTAGCAATGGAAATTGTAAAAATAAAATAAAAGCAAACAATGCATTTTAACAACATTGCTAATCAGTTAGAAGCATTGGCAATCATTGCAAAGGAATTGTGCATATATGTTATCTTATCTAACATTACTAGTATATCAATCGGTTTATGTAATAAAATTTCCTTTAGGTGAGCACCAGTAAGTAACCAGTTTCCTCAGACAAATAGGGACAAGAAATTAGGAATACTTAACACAGACAACCAATCAACACAAAGGGAGTGAAATAAAAGACACCAATTGGTTATGACAAGTAGAGTCTATGATTAAGGCTAACTGAAGCCGAAACATGTTAGACATGTCTATCAGATTTGTGCTGTGTTTTTAAGAATATGCTATGTTTTAAGAAGAAGTAATAAAGTAAACTTTTAAGTTTTACACCTGTGCCGTTATCTTTTGGTGATAGTAGCGATTTCACCCAGATATCCTGTGGTGGGGTGATCTTTCTGGCTGTTTCTTTTTTGTCCCTTGGTCGCAAAAATTGAGAGTTTCTCAAAATTCCCTTTGGTTTTCAGAATACGGTACCTTGCAATAGTAAACAACACAAAGGACTTTGCTTTCAGGTATACTCCGTCTGTATCCTGTTTGTTTAGTCCGTGCTCTTGACCCAGGGAAACAGATATAGGATGAGTCTTTTACCGGAGTATTGTGTAGAAATCCTGTAGAGAGTAACTTCGTGCTGGCCTTTTCAAGGGGCTCAAAACACTTAGAGTGAATACAGTCCTGGTCAACACGTTTCGCCTCTAGGGCTTTATCAAGACATGTTTTAGTGTATATACTCCAGGCTTTAAAAAGGCCTCCTTTCATCCTGATTGGTTCTTAAAATTTAATTAACTATTAAGGTGGAATTTTGCAATTGTTACTTAAGGTGGAATTGTTTTCTATATCGTAGTCTCTGTGATCAATTCTATTTTGGTCTCACCAATTTAGTCATTTATTGTACTTTGTCCGTATGCTTTTTATTTTTTATTTTGGTCACCCAACTTCAGTTTCATAAACAGTAAATTCTCAAAAGAGATATTGTTTCATTTTGTTTAATACAGTATCTAAAATACACATATACAAAAAATCTTTAAGTTTATAAATTATGAAAACTTACGTTCACAAATTATAAAACTTACTAGACTCTGGGAAAGCAATATAAGGGGTGCTGTGTGTTTAGTGACCTTTTCCTTATTCTTAAGTTAGTTGATTAAAATCTATGTCAAACAATTTTTTTTAAGTTAGTTGATTAAAATCTATGTCAAACAAAATAAAGAGTCTAATTTCAACATCAAATAATTTTGAATATGTCATTAAAGATGTAATAAGATGTCAGGACATGGAAATCATTTACGCCATTGAATGTAAATGCAAAAAATGATATATAGGAGAAATGACTAGAACTCTAAGAGAGCGAATAAGAGAACATATTTCCTGCATTGGAAGGGGTAATTTAGACAAAACCCTTTAAGAAAGCCTAGTCAGTCTGCGAAACATGTCAGGGGAGGTTGGGAGATAATGGGCTCCTTATAGTTGTTGGTTTATTTAACTTATCAATATCACTTAAAATACATCGAACCCAGTCTGCTTATAATTTGTTACGAAGTGACTTCGATTAAATTTACATTTTCTAAGCAGCTGAGTGTAACGTATACTTGTGATGACCACAGAGACAGGCAGGAGAATTTTTATTATTCAAATTAGCTTATTTTGTTGCGAATCGGATGAGTCCAAGTATATCAGGGTCTCATTGCGTTTAGTTTAAAACCTGGCAGTTGATATTTGAATTTAACTTTGCGGCATATGAATTGCAGTTGCATTAGCGATCTATTTAAACCTGTGCACTTTAAGCATAGTACGGAGAGACACACATTTGATGTCTCAGTCGCAGAATATTTATACAGGATCACTTTACTGAATTGTGTGTTTTTCTATTATTAAGAACAAAATCTGTTACTTAAATTCAATTAACACAATCAGCATCAATATTGTGTGGGCAATATCAAGCAGAAAAAAACAAAAAATATATATAAAAATACTGTGGCATTATGTGGTGTATTATTACTAGCACTAAACCCAGTTATCATACATTCTGGGCTATGCTGTGTCATTAACCCAAACTATCCATTATGGTAAAGTTGTGGTATTGTATAAGTATATACTATCTTAGTAATAACTGATGCCTATTTTTAATATATATCTATCAATATATGGTGGACAATATTCAGTACTGAGTAAATAAAAGATACATAAGTAACGTGACAATACCTAATGTAGTATACTCAGCACCAAACGTAGCTGTTACTCATTCTGGGTAATGCTTTGTTATATACTGTAATGATATATTTGGGTAAACCTATGGCACTGTATAATTAAACATCATCACAGTATCAGCTGATTCCTATAACTATTAATGCGAATTTAACCCCTAGTTAACCATTTAATTGTATTAGTGGAGGAACTGGATCTAAAATAAACCCTCTAGGATTTACATTTTTAATATTACAAGCTAAGGGGAACAGTTCCATTCACTACCAAGGAATTATTTAAAATCTCTCTTAGAAAAATACACATATTAATACAAAAGTGCAAATTAACTTCATGCATGACACTGCATATCTGATAATGTACATGGTATATCACAATATACCATAATCACCCCTAAAATTGTCAACAAATAGCTGACTACTTGTATTCATTCAGACAATTCTCTGTGTCTCACCAGTTGAATGAACAGTGATTAGTCTAAAGACTATGGATTAACAGTTTATCCTAGGTCTATTTTATTAAGACAAACCAATAATTTGAGCTCAGATTGCCTAGCTATCAGGAATCTTACTTTTGGATACCTACCTGCAGCTCTGATTAAAGTTGATAAAATTCCTGTGTTTTTAATTGTATTGTCTTTCCATTATTTTTAAAGTCCTAATAAAAGTTATATTTTAATTTATAGATAGTAGTAGTAGATGGCGTTGGTCTATTGAGTGATTTTCTCTAGTAAGTGAAGAGAAAAAAGGCTTGATGCATATATTGAAGCCAATTAATATGGGTGCAGTATACTCACTCCATAAGATGAATCTTTAAAGCTGAAAGGGAACGTAGCGTCAGATGGCAAGAGTCCACAGGTTCCTGGAGTCAAATACTGAATTTTCAGGTTTATCCAAAAGTGGACTATAAATGAATAGAGACCCAAATGACAAAAGTATCCAGTGTATAATTGAAAAAATGTAGTAACTTACTCCATAAATAAGGAGATTCCAGCTCAGCACAGCAAAACAAGATCTTGACAATCTTTCAACAAAGGATAAAAGGTTTTATTTGCTCAACGTGTTTCAACGTATTACACGTCTTTATCAAGAGCATACATTAAAACAAGTAAAACAGGTAAGTAAAACCAATTATTGAGTAATTTAGACACCTGTCTGTACAGCCATTTCAGAGAAGTTTATAATAATAACTTAAAAGATTTCAGATATTGGGGTATTATGAAAGTTAGACCGGATTGGAGAGGAGGTGATTGGGAAAAAAAGCTACTTAGACTAGAGTGGAATTAATCTATAAACTAGACACACTATATCCAAAAGGATTGAATTCTGAAATTGATATATCACCATTTATGTAAGAAATAGGAAGACAATTGATATAAAAAGAAATGTTGTATCATTTAAGAGCTCTATTTATTTTTGATACAGGGATTGGATGCTAGAGCAGTAGATACATATGTCCATTCCATGATCATATTTTAGCATCAAATGTAAAATAAATAATACAAACTCTGAACTGTTTTAAATTATGGTCCAGAACCTATTACAATGTAGGATATGAGCTAAAAGATGAATATAAGATAAGGAAAATACATGAAACAAATTGTTTGACATAGATTTTAATCAACTAACTTAAGAATAAGGAAAAGGTCACTAAACACACAGCACCCCTTATATTGCTTTCCTAGAGTCTAGTAAGTTTTATAATTTGTGAACGTAGGTTTTCATAATTTATGAACTTAAAGATTTTTTGTATATGTGTATTTTACATACTGTAATAAACAAAATGAAACAATATCTCTTTTGAGAATTTAGTGTTTATGAATCTGAAGTTGCGAGACCAAAATAAAAAATAAAAAGCATATGGACAAAGTACAATAAATTACTAAATTGGTGAGACCAAAATAGAATTGATCACAGAGACTACGATATATACAAAAATTCCACCTTAAGTAACAATTGCAAAATTCCACCTTAACAGTTAATTAAATTTAACGAACCAATCAGAATGAAAGGAGGCCTTTTTAAAGCCTGGAGTGTATACACTAAAACATGTCTTGATAAAGCCCTAGAGGTGAAACGCGTTGGCCAGGACTGTATTCACTCTAAGTGTTTTGAGCCCCTTGAAAAGGCCAGCACGAAGTTACTCTCTACAGGATTTCTACACAATACTACGGTAAGAGACTCATCCTATATCTGTTTCCCTGGGTCAAGTGCACGGACCAAAGAAACAGGATACAGACGGAGTATACCTGAAAGCAAAAGAAGTCCTTTGTGTTGCTTACTTTTGCAAGGTACCGTTTTCTGAAAACCAAAGGTTAATTATTATTATGACAAACAGGTAGTCCCCTTGTCCCCAGCACAACCGTTAGGGAACATTGCAGAATACAGAATCAGAGAGGCAGAGAATCAGATCGCTACTACTGCTAATTCTTGTCATATGTGACTGTCACTGGCTACATGCTGTTCCCTGGCCCGGCCCCACCCTCCCAGAGGTGGACAGGTAGTCCCACAATCCCCAGCACAACCGTTAGGGAACATTGCAATACACTCACATACAGACTCAGAGAGGCAGAGAACCAGACCGCTACAGTAAAAAAAAAAAATATTAATGGTCAAAAAAAAAAATTATGCTGTTTTCATTAATACTGAATTAATTAGCTAGCATGTTGATGTAGCTGGAGTTTGCCAGCATAAAGAAAAGATGTGGCTTTACAAAGCTCCGCAATTACAGCCTTAAAAACATTCTTAAAGTTGTATATCTAGCACAAAAAAAAGAAAAAATCGGAACACCCTGAAGGAGGACTCTACAAATCCAGCAGCTACTCTTATCCACAAATACATCTCTCTACTAATGGGGTACAGACTTTGTCATAACTGAGCTAACACAACTATCTCCCATAGGAACATGGTCTGTCGTCTGCAGGACCTGCCAAGTGCCAATATTCCTTGAAAGGATATCCGAAAAGATCTGTACACTCAAACCAATCAAAGTCCAACATATATAAAAAAAAAACATGCCCCAGATGAAGAATCAATCACTCTGACTGTCAGATGTGCCATGGGAAACTAGCCACCTTCATATGCATGTACATCCACAAGGAAAGTCACTTACCAAGAGTCCTACCTTATGCTAGACGATTTGGAAGCTCTTACTTAAAGAGCATGGGTTTCACAATGGAACAGAACACTCAATCTACTCTCCTTCACATTGTTCCCATCTACAGGTAACTCGCACAATGCAAGAAACACACAATCTTGTAGGCATAAAAGGCAAAGAGTCACTACCTTATGCTATCATCCACTGTTTCACAACAGACCAGGGACCTGTGAAGTTTGAGCTCATAGCATGTAAAATCAGTGGAGAAGTTTTAGGTTCCAACTTTCTCACTGCTAATCTCCAATATTTTTTAAGTCTACTATGCAGAACTTTCTATTCCCATGCTAGACTGGCATAGACATGTGCACAGGAGGAAAATATGGTTCTTCTGAAATTTTCGGTTTGTTTTTGTCGATCAATTTGTGACATCAGGATTTTGGTCGTGGGCCCGCTCAGTTCAACAAAATAGTTGGTAGAAAATGTAGTTCTAACCGAAATTCGTTACAACCTATTAAAGCCTATGGGAAGCCTGCAAAACATTTATTTTCAACACTAAATTACACTGCTAGGAAATGCCAACAAATACAAACAATCATTAATAACTGGGGCAGGAGAACATTCAGGAACTGGAACAAGTATAACAAAGAGAATTCAACCAATAAATTGAAATTAAAAGCACCACATCAACCTACCATATGAGACAATATGTTTTCATTTAACTATTTTTTTTCAACATATTCTAAAGTATATATTTTTTTACCCATATGCTAAAGTATTCACATTCCTCACTTTTTCACACAACTGCTCCATAACAAGTTTATAGTTCATAGTTCTCCTTGAAGACTTTTTTCAGAGAAGGGCAGGAACAGGAGAGGTAGCAGCATGAAGCAGATGATCCAAACTAGGCTTCTGAGAATAATAATACATAAACCTCTAATATACACCTCCAAGAAAGGAGGAGAACTTGTGTTTACTGGAGTCACTTGGACACAGTGGCCAGGAGTTCTCTGAGGATTTGTCATTAACGGAAGATGACCACCACAAAGCAGGGTGGGCAGGTGCAGGAGTGGCAGTAGCAGGCAGAAGAGTAACTGAACTAGGTAGGTAGACCTGACATTATATATACCTCAAATATGCACCTCTAGGCAGGACAGGAGGAGGGCAATAGGTGCATAAGTACACAGTTTCCTGAGGATTTGGCTTTGATGGGTGATGAATATCATAGTGCAGGGAGGGCAGGAGTATGAGTGGCAGCAGCAACAGACTTACTGAACTAGCTAGGTAGGCCTAACAGTACATAAACCTAAAAATAAACCTCCTGGCAAGGGAGGAAGAGGGCAACAGGTGCCTAGAGCCCCTTGGACACAGATGCCAGCAGTTCCCTAAGGATTTGGCTTTGACGGAAGATAAAAACCAAAGAGCAGTGATGGTAGGAGCAGGAGTGGCAGCGGCAGGCAGTAGCAGGCCTAACAGTACATTATCCTCAAAAATACACCTCCGGGGGAAGAAAATGGCAACAGGATCCTCAAGCCCCCTGAACACAGTGAACCAGCAGTTCCATGAGGATTTTGCATTGATGGGTGATGATAACCACAGAGCAGGGAGGGCAGTAGCAAGAGTGTCAGCAGCAGGCAGCAGACTTACTGAACTAAGTAGGTAGGCCTGACAGTTCATAAGCCTCAAAAATACACCTTTTTGAGGCTTATGAATACAGGGAGGAGAAGGGCAACAGGTGCCTAGAGTGCCTTGGACACAGTGGTCAGCAGTTCTATGAGGATTTGACATTGACAAATGATGACCACCACAGAGCAGGGAGGGAAGGAGCAAGAGTGTCAGCAGCAAGCAGCAGACTTACTGAACTAAGTAGGTAGGCCTGATATTCTATAAGCCTCAAAAATACAACTCCAGACAGGGAGGACAAGGTCTACAGGTGCCTAGAGTGCCTTAGGCACAGTGGCCAACAGTTCTATGAGGATTTGACGTTGACAAATGATGACCACCACAGAGCAGGTAGGGAAGGAGCAAGAGTGTCAACAACAGGCAGCAGACTTGCCGAACTAGATAGGTAGGCCTGACAGTATATCAACCTCAAATATACATCTACAGGGGAGAAAGAAGGCAACAGGTGCCTAGAACCCCTTGGACACAGCGGCTAACAGTCCCTGGAGGATTTGGCATTGACGGATGATGACTACCACTTAGCAGGGAGGACAGGAGCAGGAGTGACAACAGCAGGCAGCAAACTTACTAAACTAAATATGTAGGCCTGACAGTTCATAAACTTCAAAAATACAGGGAGGGCAACAGGTGCCTAGAGCCCCTTTAGACACAGTGTCCAGCAGTTAACGTATGATTTAGCATTGGTGGATGTTGGCAAGCACAGAGCAGGTAGGGTAGGAGCAGGAGTGTCAGCAGCAGACTACAGACTTACTGGACTAGATAGGTAGGCAATACATGTACATAAACCTCAAAAATGCACCTCCATACAGGGGAGGAGGAGGGTAACAGGTATCTAAAGCCCCTTGGACACAGTGGCCAGCTGTTCCCTGAGGATTTGGCATTGACAGATGTTGACAACTGCAGAGCAGGGCGGGCAGCAGCAGCAGGCAGCTGACTTACTGAACTAGATATATTGGCCTGATAGTTCATAAACCTTAAAAATACACCTGCAGGGGAAGAAGAGGGCAACAGGTTGGACAAAGCAGCCAGTAGTTCTATGAGGATTTTGCATTGATGGATAATGACCACAAAAGAGCTGGGAGCAGACTTACTGAACTAGGTATGTAGTCCTGATAGTACATTAAAAACCTCAAAAATACACCTCCAGGCAGAGGAGGAGGAGTAGGCCAATAGGTGTCTAGAGCCCATTTGACACAGTGGCCAGCAATTCCCTGATAATTTGGCATTGATTGATGATGTCCACCACAGAGCAGGGAGTGTAGAAGCTGGAGTGAAAAATATTTCAAAATTAATCTGTATCAAAACTAAGGGTGGGGTAACCTAGATTTGGAATGTTATATTTGAGACATGTAATTTGCTGCATGAGCTGCATAGACATTTGTGGGATATTGAGGGTTTAGTTTATTGCCAGCTAATGGAAAAAAACTATGTCACTTTGCACTATGGTTAAGGGACAAGAGAGGAGCTGATGAGCTACTGTAGCCAGGGCAGGACACACAGTCCTCATATCATCCCAATAGCTCAGCGGGTCTGCTTTAGGGGGAAGAGAATGTCCGCAAAAGATAAGCCTTTACCATCTCTGAAGCAATGTACTACTCCCCCTTCTGGAGGGGGCTTCAGTGGGCATCACCAAAAAGTTTACTAGCTCTAACCAACAAGCTGCTGCTCTACTAAGCTGTGTTGTGCTGCTGCAGCTGCTGGTAAAAGATACAAAAATAATATATGTCTCCATCTGCTGCACTTCCCCCTCATGAAGCATGCAATCCTTTTCTTGGGCCACATGCACTCTGTGAATCAGTTTGTCCCTCAAAGTTGTCAAGTTATCAATTCTGAGTCCCATTTTCCCCTTAATTCTGGGATCACACAAGGTGGCCAGCATCAGTTCAGGGCGTTTCTCTAAACAATCCTCCATGCAACCTTTATGCTGCTACTTCAGTCTCCACACAAGTAACTTCTACCTCCCTGCTTATTACCCCACCAGGAACAAGTGAGTATGAGTGAACAAGAGTATGATTTGAACTAGACTGGCAGTTTCTTGGATCAAGTTCTCGGTCACATCTCTTAAAGACTTTTGGACTGCCACTAACTAACCAATAATGGACCAATCATCCCTGTATAATGGACTCCTGGTCCCAATGTATTGATCAGATGCCACAACATGTATAGCCCTCTGCTGCTCCAAAATAAATTACAAAATATCTAAGTTTGAGTTCAACCCAGTAGTTATGTCTTGCTTATGTCTTGTTGGGGAAGCTCTGTCCTTTTCTGTCTGTTGGTAAGCCTTTATCTTTATCTTGATAAAGGCTGAACAACAGCCGAAATGCGTAGATGCACTTTTCTACATGGTACTTAATACAGCTTTACTGATATTCAGCACATTCATCACTTTCAGTGAGAATCTCTGTTCCTGGATCTTGTCTTACTCATCTACTTCAAGGCACAACCTGCAAAATTGGACAAACCTGGATTCCCTGCTAAAGCTGACAGACGAGTCTGATTGGAACTGCATGGCGGCCCAGCTCCTGGCATTTCAAGCATAGAAGCTACTAGCTTCACATAGAGGATTACATACGTGTCTGATTGGAACCGCATGGAGGCCCAGCCCTTGGCATCTCAAGCATAGAGGCTACTAGCTTCACATAGAGGATTACAGAGGAACAACAATTATGGACACAATTTAATACAAAGTATCTGAAGCTATTTTCTTAACTGTGAAAAAACAGTGATCTTTTAACGATCTAACAGCTGTACCATTATTACTGACTTTGCTCAGCACACATCGTTACTAATGAATCAATGACACTGGTACAACAGCCTTAATTGAGACGTTATCAGCTCTCATATTGCTCACATTTTTTATGTATATACTAAGTAAATATATCTTAGAAATTTATGATTCTATTTTATGATTTAATTTTTTACGTGTAAAACATTAATCATTATTCTTTATTTATTAGTGCCGGCACTTTCTTTATGTTATTGTGGATTTGTTTATCCTTCAATAAATTTGTAGTATATTTTTCTTTATATTTATGTGTTTTATTACATAGGTGTTTTTAAATCCCTAGACAATTTGCAGTATATATATCTTTATGCTCATGTGTGTTATTACATAGGTATTTTCAAAGAAATCAATAGCACCCCTCCCTCATTTAATAGGGCTAATTAGTCCGATATATTATATACAATTTAATAGTCAGTCTTTGCTCTCTAGCAGAGCGCTAACTCACCCCCCATTGTACTAGTCACTTTCACCACATATTTTTGAGAGATTAATGTGGTATTTGGGTTTAGCTAATAGTCTGACACTAGAGTAGCTCTCATACACTACCACACTTTTTTGTCCATAAGTGGGAGAGACTGTTGTACGAACTTGCTCCACAACAGGGGATAATGGTGGTGATGAAGAGGGAGATAATACAGGAGGAAAATGCTGGTCTAAAAGCGGGGAGAAAGATGTGTTGCTGCTGCCCATCACATACAGACTCTGTAGATGTATCTCTTCCTCCTCCACCATCTTCTCAGGCTCATAATCAAGTTCCTCCTGGTCTAGAGTAAAGGCAGACACAAAACAGAGACTGGGGAACAAACCAGTTCAATACTTCCCTCTTCTCTCTGACTACTTGGCACGAGATCTTCAGCAGCATCTGCCCTTGTGCTGCTGCGCTTGCTCAGACACAGCCTTTCTGACTGTGATAAACCCACCTGGCTGCTGCTATAAAACATGGAGGGAATCAGAATAGCAGAACTGGCAGTGGTAGAACTGATGGTGGCACAAGAGTGAACACAGGTGCCGGTGATTTTGAGAGTAGACTGTGTAATGAGCCGACATGTACAACAAGGCCGCTTGGTAAACTTGGACCTCCTCCCAATCCTAGGCTTTGAGACAAACAAAGTAAATTCAACCTTTTTCACCTTTAGCTCCTATTACTCAACCCTTACTGATACTAATGATGCTGCTGCTACTAGTTGTGGTATCAGTGGGCATGCATGGGAACGCATGCTACAACTGATGCTGAAGAAGACAACCATTCTGCTGCTGCCACAACTGCTGCAGCTCCTTTTGTTGATTGAGACAGAACCAACAGTGCTTGTCCCTATTACACAAATAATAGCAGACACATGATCTGCACTGGTAGTCATGGTGTTGGTACTACTTGAGGTAGTGGTAAAGGTGGTGGTGTTAGTGGCAGCCGAAAACCTGGTACACTCTAACTGACTAACAATTTAATGACAGAATAATATAATTATATAAAGAGAGGGTTGTTGCCCCCACTACAATAGCAATTATCATGTCCAATTAGATAAGGGATACTAGTAATATTGCCTAACAAACGTATGTATATTCCACACAAAAAAAGCCAGTAGGCCTACCTTTCAGTCACGGCCTATGCTCCAAAAAGCAATATTATTAATAAACTAAATTTGCAGGTTAAAGTTAAAATAAAAGCAAGAAAATAGAATATATATGCACTCAAAGGGGTAAACTTTATTTTAAAAAATGTTTTGCACAAATTAAGGCCTAGATTTAGAGTTGGGCAGTAGCCGTGAAAACCAGCATTAGAGGCTCCTAACGCTGGTTTTAGGCTACCGCCGGTATTTGGAGTCATTCAAAAAAGGGTCTAACGCTCACTTTTCAGCCGCAACTTTTCCATACCGCAGATCCCCTTACGTAAATTGCGTATCCTATCTTTTCAATGGGATCTTTCTAACTCCGGTATTTAGAGTCGTGTCTGAAGTGAGCGTTAGAAATCTAACGACAAAACTCCAGCCAGCAGAAAAAAGTCAGTAGTTAAGAGCTTTCTGGGCTAACGCCGGTTTATAAAGCTCTTAACTACTGTGCTCTAAAGTACACTAACACCCATAAACTACCTATGTACCCCTAAACCGAGGCCCCCCCACATCGCCGACACTCAATTAAATTTTTTTAACCCCTAATCTGCCAACCGCCACCTACGTTATACTTCTGTACCCCTAATCTGCTGCCCCTAACTCCGCCGACCCCTATATTATATTTATTAACCCCTAACCTGCCCCCCTCAACGTCGCCGCCAGCTACCTACAATAATTAACCCCTAATCTGCCGACCGCAAAGAGCCGCCACCTACATTATAGCTATATACCCCTAATCTGCTGCCCCTAACACCGCCGACCCCTATATTATATTTATTAACCCCTAATCTGCCCCCCTCAACGTCGCCTCCACCTGCCTACACTTATTAACCCCTAATCTGCCGAGCGGACCGCACCGCTACTATAATAAAGTTATTAACCCCTAATCCGCCTCACTAACCCTATAATAAATAGTATTAACCACTAATCTGCCCTCCCTAACATCGCCGACACCTAACTTCAATTATTAACCCCTAATCTGCCGACTGGAGCTCACCGCTATTCTAATAAATGTATTAACCCCTAAAGCTAAGTCTAACCCTAACACTAACACCCCCCTAAATTAAATATAATTTTAATCTAACGAAATTAATTAACTCTTCTTAAATAAATTATTCCTATTTAAAGCTAAATATTTACCTGTAAAATAAACCCTAATATAGCTACAATATAAATTATAATTACATTGTAGCTATTTTAGGATTAATATTTATTTTACAGGCAACTTTGTATTTATTTTAACCAGGTACAATAGCTATTAAATAGTTAAGAACTATTTAATAGCTAAAATAGTTAAAATAATTACAAATTTACCTGTAAAATAAATCCTAACCTAAGTTACAATTAAACCTAACACTACACTATCAATAAATTAATTAAATAAAATACCTATAATTATCTACAATTAAACCTAACACTACACTATCAATAAATAAATTAAATACAATTCCTACAAATAAATACAATGAAATAAACTAACTAAAATACAAAAAATAAAAAAGAACTAAGTTACAAAAAATAAAAAAATATTTACAAACATAAGGAAAATCTAACAACAATTTTAAACTAATTACACCTACTCTAAGCCCCCTAATAAAATAACAAAGCCCCCCAAAATAAAAAATGCCCTAACCTATTCTAAATTACTAAAGCCAATCGCATTCTATTGGCTGATCGGAACAGCCAATAGAATGCGAGCTCAATCTGATTGGCTGATTGGATCAGCCAATCGGATTGATCTTGATTCTGATTGGCTGATTCCATCAGCCAATCAGAATATTCCTACCTTAATTCCGATTGGCTGATAGAATCCTATCAGCCAATCGGAATTCGAGGGACGCCATCTTGGATGACGTCCCTTAAAGGAACCATCATTCTTCAGTTGGACGTCGCCAGATGAAGATGGGTCCGCGGTGGAGGTCTTCAGGATGGAGCCGGTCCTCATCGAATGAAGATAGAAGATGCCACTTGGAAGATAATGGTTGCCGGTCCAGATCTACTCTTCTTCCCGGATAGGATGAAGACTTTGGAGCCTCTTCTGGACCTCTTCAGCCACCGGATGATGGATCGCCAGCCCCCGCTTGGGTTGGATGAAGATTTTGGAGCCAGGACGGATCGGTGAACCTGGTATGGTGAAGACAAGGTAGGATGATCTTCAGGGGCTTAGTGTTAGGTTATTTAAGGGGGGTTTGGGTTAGATTAGGGGTATGTGGGTGGTGGGTTGTAATGTTGGGGGGGGGTATTGTATGGTTTTTTTTTTACAGGCAAAAGAGCTGAACTTCTTGGGGGCATGCCCCGCAAAGGGCCCTGTTCAGGGCTGATAAGGTAAAAGAGCTTTGAACTTTAGTAATTTAGAATAGGGTAGGGCATTTTTTATTTTGGGGGGCTTTGTTATTTTATTAGGGGGCTTAGAGTAGGTGTAATTAGTTAAAATTGTTGTAAGATTTTCCTTATGTTTGTAAATATTTTTTTATTTTTTGTAACTTAGTTCTTTTTTATTTTTTGTACTTTAGTTAGTTTATTTCATTGTAGTTATTTGTAGATATTGTATTTAATTTATTTATTGATAGTGTAGTGTTAGATTTAATTGTAGGTAATTGTAGATATTTTATTTAATTAATTTATTGATAGTGTAGTGTTAGGTTTAATTGTAACTTAGGTTAGGATTTATTTTACAGGTAATTTTGTTATTATTTTAACTAGGTAACTATTAAATAGTTATTCACTATTTAATAGCTATTGTACCTGGTTAAAATAATTACAAAGTTACCTGTAAAATAAATATTAATCCTAAAATAGCTATAATATAATTATAATTTATATTGTAGCTATATTAGGATTTATTTTACAGGTAAGTATTTAGCTTTAAATAGGAATAATTTATTTAATAAGAGATAATTAATTTCGTTAGATGTAAATTATATTTAACTTAGGGGGGGTGTTAGTGTTAGGGTTAGGCTTAGCTTTAGGAGTTAATACATTTATTAGAATAGCGGTGAGCTCCAGTTGGCAGATTAGGGGTTAATAATTGAAGTTAGGTGTCGGCGATGTTAGGAAGGGCAGATTAGGGGTTAATACTATTTATTATAGGGTTAGTGAGGCGGATTAGGGGGTTAATAACTTTATTATAGTAGCGCTCAGGTCCGGTCGGCAGATTAGGGGGTTAATAAGTGTAGGCAGGTGGAGGCGACATTGTGGGGGGCAGATTAGGGGTTAATAAATATAATATAGGGGTCGGCGGTGTTAGGGGCAGCAGATTAGGGGTACATAGGGATAATGTAAGTAGCGGCGGTTTACAGAGAGGCAGATTAGGGGTTAATAATAATATGCATGGGTCAGCGATAGCGGGGGCGGCAGATTAGGGGTTAATAAGTGTAAGGTTAGGGGTGTTTAGACTCTGGGTACATGTTAGAGTGTTAGGTGCAGACTTAGGAGGTGTTTCAGCATAGCAAACAACGGGGCTGCGTTAGGAGCTGAACGCGGCTTTTTTGCAGGTGTTAGGTTTTTTTTCAGCTCAAACAGCCCCATTGTTTCCTATGGGGGAATCGTGCACGAGCACGTTTTTGAGGCTGGCCGCGTCCGTAAGCAACTCTGGTATCGAGAGTTGCAGTGGCGTTAAATATGCTCTACGCTCCTTTTTGGAGCCTAACGCAGCCTTTCTGTGGACTCTCAATACCAGAGTTATTTTATGGGTGCGGCCAGAAAAAAGCCAGCGTTAGCTACGCGGGTCCTTACCGACAAAACTCTAAAATCTAGCCGTAAGGAAGCAGGCCTACCTATCTGTCACAGGCTATACCCACAGCAATATAATAATTCAGTTTTAATAAATGAAACAAGCAGTTAACACAATAAAATAGAAATGTTTCTGCAGACAAAAGGGTTCAAACATGTTTTTACACCCCCCCCCAAAAAAAAAACTCTGCAGGACTACCTATAAGTCACAAGCTATGCCACCACAGTAATATAATTATTAATAAACTAAACATTATATTAACAGCAACTAGATAGATGTGTTTTTCTGTACACAAAGGGTTAACGTTTCGTTCTAAATTTTGTGCACCTCAAAAAAAGCAAGTAGGCCAGTAAAGTCGCAAGCTATGGCAGGCCACATAGCAAACGTTTACATTAAGCTTTTTCATCAAAGTTTAATGGACTACAATTATATAATAGTGTTTGTCTGCACCCAAAGGGTTAACATTTGATTCTAAATGTTTGGCATCTCCACAAAAAGCAAGCAGGCTATGGCTGCCCACACAGCAAAAGTTAACTTTACATGCAGCTTAAATCTAAGTTTAAATCAAAGTGTAATTGACTGCAATATTAAATAACTATTTTTCTGCACTCAAAAAGAGTGAACATAAATAGTCCCATGCACCACTATGCAACCCTGCTATATTGTTAATAAACTTCAGCTACAACAACATTAAATTTAAGAAAATTGTATATTTACTGGTCAACAGAGGGACAAATATTTTGCAGTAGTACAGTGCACTTTAAGAAAAACCTGATTCTGCACAATTTTAAAGCAAACCATCTTCTTGCTCATAGGCACTCACTACTACACATCTCAAAACCAGAAGTAGGAAATGACTATAAGATGGCTGATGTTAAATAGACTAAAACCTCCCTAAATAATTGCATTAGACAAGCCTGTTTGGCATTTAATGCCTCACATCAATCACTTAGTGATGCTCTGTCACAATTGGACAGGAAAAGTTGTACACATGAATGGTCAGACCCCATGTACATTACTGCAAATTAAGGAGCTCATTAGTCAAACAATCTCAGCTCCATCCCTCTTCTGTGTTTTCTGCTCCTTTTTTTTTTTCCTAACGAACATGAAACAAACTAAACTAATAAATATGCAAACATTTTGTTACAATCTGATTTTGGTTCCAATTCCATTTGTCCCCTCGGTAGGCCACCAACTGCCCGATATTTGTCTGAATACAAATTCGGCCGAAAATGAATACCCAATAGCCTAACTCTTTCTCCTTCATGGCATTCCCCTAAAATAGGTTGCAGTTGTCTTTTTGTGGGCTTTTTTAAAAACCGCTGCTTCCAAAACCCTGTCCGCCTGCTCTGATGAGGGCGGACAGGAATCGCCGGAATTCAACCCGATTGAGTACGATCAGGTTGATTGACACCCCCTTCTGCAGGGGGCGGCCTTGCACCAGCAGCTCTTGTGAGCAGCTGGTGCAATGCTGAATATGGAGAGTGTATTGCTCTCTGCATTCAGCGATGTCTGTCGGACCTGATCCGCACTGTCGGATCAGGTCCGACAGACATTTCATAAATAGGCCTAATAATCACTTGATCGGTTAGTTTTTCTTCCATATTATGTTTAAAGCAGCAATTTATATAGCTCCTGTTGTGTCTCACTAGCCTAAATGTAATAAATGATTATCTGAAATAATAGCTACAGCTGTGGGATATTTGGGGTTTGGAAGATGCCTTGCAGAATTCATAAAACTATGTAGATCAAAAGAAGATATTCCCTACATGTTTTCTGGAGGAGAGGCCCACTCAATGCACTTTCATACACAATGATATGCAAGGAAGGTGTATGTTAGACCTGTACTTTCATACACAATGATATACAAGGAAGGTGTATGTTAGACCTGTACTTTCATACACAATGATATGCAAGGAAGGTGTATGTTAGACCTGTACTTTCATACACAATGATATGCAAGGAAGGTGTATGTTAGACCTGTACTTTCATACACAATGATATGCAAGGAAGGTGTATGTTAGACCTGTACTTTCATACACTATGATATACAAGGAAGGTTTATGTTAGACCTGTACTTTCATACACAATGATATACAAGGAAGGTGTATGTTAGACCTGTACTTTCATACACAATGATATACAAGGAAGGTGTATGTTAGACCTGTACTTTCATACACAATGATATACAAGGAAGGTGTATGTTAGACCTGTACTTTCATACACAATGATATACAAGGAAGGTGTATGTTAGACCTGTACTTTCATACACAATGATATACAAGGAAGGTGTATGTTAGACCTGTACTTTCATACACAATGATATACAAGGAAGGTGTATGTTAGACCTGTACTTTCATACACAATGATATACAAGGAAGGTGTATGTTAGACCTGTACTTTCATACACAATGATATACAAGGAAGGTGTATGTTAGACCTGTACTTTCATACACAATGATATACAAGGAAGGTGTATGTTAGACCTGTACTTTCATACACAATGATATACAAGGAAGGTGTATGTTAGACCTGTACTTTCATACACAATGATATACAAGGAAGGTGTATGTTAGACCTGTACTTTCATACACAATGATATACAAGGAAGGTGTATGTTAGACCTGTACTTTCATACACAATGATATACAAGGAAGGTGTATGTTAGACCTGTACTTTCAGTATCACAAAGCTTCTAGTCAATAATTTTGTAAACAACTTATGATTTCATACTGAATCCTATGCAAATATATGTTTTATGAGGCCCAGATAAGTCAGAAAAGCTTTCTTGCTGTTAAACAATCTAGATATTGGCTAGTTCATTAAAAAGCCCATGCCTTAAAGGGACATTAAAGTTAAAATTAAACTTTTATGATTCAGGTAAAGCTTGCTATTTTTAACACCTTTCCAATTTACTTC
The DNA here is from genome assembly GCF_027579735.1 of Bombina bombina. Lineage (NCBI taxonomy): Eukaryota > Metazoa > Chordata > Amphibia > Anura > Bombinatoridae > Bombina > Bombina bombina. The sequence goes on from NC_069500.1 coordinate 502,777,158, forward strand.
TATTATCATTTTTTTTGTTATTTTGATATCCTTTGTTGAAGAGTAAATCTTAGTTCATGATAGAAGCTTAGGAGTGTGCATGTGTCTTTAGCAATCTATAGCAGCAGTGTTTGGAACTATGCATAACATTGCTATTAACAATGTTGCCAAAACTGCTGCCAAATGACTAAAGACGTGCAGGCAGGCTCCTAATTCTACCTAGGATTACTCTTTAAGAAAGGCTACCAAGAGAGCTAATCAATATTGATAATATACGTAAACTGGAAAGTTGTTGAAAACTTCATGATCTATCCAATGCATTTAACTTCAATGTCCCTTTAAATATATATTTATGAAGATTTTATCATGAAATTAATTCATGATTTAGAAACACAGGATATTAAAGCAACATGAAACCCCAAAAAATATTTCATGATTCCGATAGCGAGTGTGCACGTGTCTGCAGCACTACATGACAGGAAATAGTGCTGCTATCTAGTGTTCTTGCAAATGTATAACATTATTGCAAAACTTGCAGACACATGCATGCCCCTGAGCTTACGTCTCTCCTTTTCAACACAGGATAACAAGAAAACAAAGACAATTTGATAATAGACGTAAGCTGGAAAGTTGTTTAAAATAGTACGTTCTGTCTGATTCATTAAAGGAACATTTTTGGGTTTTGTCCTTTTAAATTGATGGCTTTTTGTAATGTTTGAAAATAGCAATATGTTTAATTAACTGAAAATCATGTAAGATGCGCTGCCACAACCAAGCTACCTATTCATTGTTGGCAATGCTTATGAAGATAGACGTATACAAGGCCCGTTAGTTTCTCTTGTACCTTAGAGAAAAGGCATTACACTTACTAATAGAGTCCAAAGGGTAGATTTATTATAGTGCGAGTGGACATGATACATGTATTATGTCCGCTGCACATCGATAAATGCTGGTAGCATACGCTGTTGGCTATTATCATCGTTCTTGAGAACGGCTGGTGCAATGCCGCGCACTGCAGATTCGCGGCCAATTGGCCGCTAGCAGGGGGTGTCAATCAACTGATCGTATTCAATCGGGTTGATTTCTGTCTACGGCCTCAGAGCAGGCTTGATAAATTGGCCCCCAAAGGTGTGTTTTGCACCATTACTGCCAGCAGAGGTCCAGCTGCCAAATACAATTATGTACCCCATAAAAAATAAAAGAAACATAACGTCAACAAGTCCTATACCTGAGCCAGGAATAAATATTACATATAACAATAAATGTATAAAGTAAAACACTACCATTGTTTGCAAACTTTATTATCTCAATGGGGGCTAGACCTCAAAAATCTTATTTCTCATCTTTTACACCTAGTTGAGCATACCGCAATGTTTGAGACTTTATTATCAAGCTTTTCTCTTATTCATTTTGTATTTGATTTGTAATATTAAGTGCTGCTCCATGCAGTTATGTTCTTAATTATATTTAAATATGTACTTGTATATAAAAATACAATCAAGCACATAACTCCACTAGGCTAGGGTTGCTATATTGCTGCTTTATGGCAGAACACATGAAAAATACATCTGTTAGAGGCTGTTTCTGTTAGGGGCTGTTCCAAGAAATGTTATGTATATAAGTACAGGTGGCCCTCGTTTTACAACGGTTCAATTTACACCGTTTCAGAATAACAACCTTTTTTACCAGTCATGTGACTGGTATTGAAAAGCATTGAGAAGCAGTGCATTTATTAAAATAGCCAGTAGGTGGAGCTGTCCGCTTGTGTTGCAGCAAAGCCAAGCAAGCTGAAATTAATCAGTTTAACCAGACCTGAGCTATCGAGCAGATTTCAAAGGAACAAGATCTTCCTGTCAATAAATCAGTCCAGATTGGAATGCATAGAAAGAACTGTTTGCAGAAAAATACAAGTGGTCTGTGTTGTGTGATTATTTTATTAGGTTTATAATGCTGTTTAGCAAATGTTTTTGTTCACTTAACTTAGTTTAATTATATATTCTGTGTTGTGTGATTAATTTATTAGGTTTATAATGCTGTTTAGCATTTAAAATCTTCATTTCAAAGCTTTAAAAATAATGTATTAGATGTTACTTATGACAATTTTGAGAGGGGCCTGGAAACTATCTCCCTCACTTCCCATTGACTTACATTATAAACTGGGTTTCAATTTACAACGGTTTCAATTTACAACCATTCCTTTTGGAACCTAACCCTGGCGTAAACTGAGGGCTACCTGTATATATATAACCCTAATATGTTTCATTCTCTAAAGCAGCAATATGACAACCCTAAACTAGGCCTATGCCTGGGGCAGCACAAAATATTACATATAAAAATACATTTAAAAATAAATGAAAACCAAAAAAATAATGGTTGAACTTAATTAAAAAAAAAAATCCTTTTTTTTATTAGGTGACCAAATTACTCTATGTAGCTCAAAAAACACTTAACAACTAACTGCTCTGTTTTTCACTCTTTAGCAGATCACAGGTAAGGTTGGGTTACCATAGCAACAAAATTGTTATTGCACAATTTACGAGAAATCTGATGTAGGATGGAAGTATTAACACAATGTTAACTTACACATACACAAATAGACCGGCCTCATGCATTGCACAAAATATTTAAATGGAAACGTTGGGCGCGATCCGATATCGATCGCAGTTTGCGGCGCAAGCGAGGGAACCGGCGTCGCCCGCAGTTTCAGCTCGCAACTCGAGCTATCCCATATAGGTCGCCGTCAGATGCTAACGTGCCGTAAGTCTCACAAACCAGCGATGTCCAGAAATCTGCGTAAGTACAAATTTCTGGCGTCGCCAGTGACTTGCGCCACGTTAGAAACTGCCGGCGCCTATAAAACCTGACTAAAGTTTAAAACACCCGCACTGTCTAACACGCCTCCCTAACATAGCCCGCACTGTCTAACACGCCTCCCTAACATAGCCCGCACTGTCTAACCCTCTATCCGCTATCCCCCCTCACTAGCCTAACAATAAAAATGCTATTAACCCCTAAACCGCCGCTCCTTTACCCCGCCGCAACCTAATAAAGTTATTAACCCCTAAACCGCCGCTCCTTTACCCCGCCGCAACCTAATAAAATTATTAACCCCTAAACCGCCGCTCCCGTACCCCGCCGCCAGCTATATTATATCTATAACCCCCTAAAGTGAGCCCCTAACACCGCCGCCATCTATATTAAAATTATTAACCCCTAATGTAAGCCCCTTACACCGCCGCCATCTCTATTAAAATGATTAACCCCTAATTTAATCTACCTACCCCGCCGCCATCTATATTATCTATATTAACCCTAAGTATATTATAGTTAATATAGGTATTACATTATATATATTAACTATATTAACCCTAATTATATTAGGGTTAATATAGTTAATATAGTTACTATAGTATTTATATTAACTATATTAACTCTATCTAACCCTAACTAAATTTATATTAAATTAATCTAATTCATTTATAAACTAAAATATTCCTATTTAAATCTAAATACTTACCTATAAAATAAACCCTAAGATAGCTACAATATAATTAATAATTACATTGTAGCTATGTTAGGGTTAATATTTATTTTACAGGTAAATTGTTAATTATTTTAACTAGGTATAATAGATATTAAATAGTTATTAACTATTTAATATCTACCTAGTTAAAATAATTACCCAATTACCTGTAAAATAAATCCTAACCTAAGTTACAAATACACCTACACTATCAATAAATTTAATAAAACTACTAACATCTATCTAAAAATACAATTAAATTAACTAAACTAAATTACAAAAAAAAACAAACACTAAATTACAAAAAATAAAAAAAAGATTACAAGATATTTAAGCTAATTACACCTATTCTAAGCCCCCTAATAAAATAATAAACCCCCAAAATAAAAAAAAATTCCCTGCCCTATTCTAAATTAAACAAATTTCAAAGCTCTTTACCTTACCAGCCCTTAAAAGGGCCTTTTGTGGGGCATGCCCCAAAGAATTCAGCTCTTTTGCATACAACAAATACAATACCCCCCCCCCATTACAACCCACCACCCACATACCCCTATTCTAAACCCACCCAAACCCCCCTTAAAAAAGCCTAACCACTACCCCCCTGAAGATCTCCCTACCTTGTCTTCACCACACCGGGCCGAACTCCTGATCCGATCCGGGCGATGTCTTCCTCCAAGCGGCAAAGAAGAATTCTTCCTCCGGCGATGTCTTCCTCAAGCGGCAAAGAAGAATTCTTCCTCCGGCGACGTCTTTCCTCCAAGCGGCAGCAAAGTCTTCATTCTTCCGGCGGCATCTTCAATCTTCTTTCTTCGCTCCGCTGCCGCGGAGCATCCATCCCGGCCGACTGCTGAACTTGGAATGAGGTACCTTTAAATGATGTCATCCAAGATGGCGTCCGCCGAATTCCGATTGGCTGATAGGATTCTATCAGCCAATCGGAATTAAGTTAAAAAAATCTGATTGGCTGATTGAATCAGCCAATCAGATTCAAGTTCAATCCGATTGGCTGATCCAATCAGCCAATCAGATTGAGCTCGCATTCTATTGGCTGATCGGAACAGCCAATAGAATGCGAGCTCAATCTGATTGGCTGATTGGATCAGCCAATCGGATTGAACTTGAATCTGATTGGCTGATTCAATCAGCCAATCAGATTTTTTTAACTTAATTCCGATTGGCTGATAGAATCCTATCAGCCAATCGGAATTCTGCGGACGCCATCTTGGATGACGTCATTTAAAGGTACCTCATTCCAAGTTCAGCAGTCGGCCGGGATGGATGCTCCACGGCGGCGGAGCGAAGAAAGAAGATTGAAGATGCCGCCGGAAGAATGAAGACTTTGCTGCCGCTTGGAGGAAGACGTCGCCGGAGGAAGAATTCTTCTTTGCCGCTTGGAGGAAGACATCGCCGGAGGAAGAATTCTTCTTTGCCGCTTGGAGCAAGACATCGCCCGGATCGGATGAGGAGTTCGGCCCGGTGTGGTGAAGACAAGGTAGGGAGATCTTCAGGGGGGTAGTGTTAGGCTTTTTTAAGGGGGGTTTGGGTGGGTTTAGAATAGGGGTATGTGGGTGGTGGGTTGTAATGGGGGGGGGTATTGTATTTGTTGTATGCAAAAGAGCTGAATTCTTTGGGGCATGCCCCACAAAAGGCCCTTTTAAGGGCTGGTAAGGTAAAGAGCTTTGAAATTTGTTGAATTTAGAATAGGGCAGGGAATTTTTTTTTATTTTGGGGGTTTATTATTTTATTAGGGGGCTTAGAATAGGTGTAATTAGCTTAAATATCTTGTAATCTTTTTTTTATTTTTTGTAATTTAGTGTTTGTTTTTTTTTGTAATTTAGTTTAGTTAATTTAATTGTATTTTTAGATAGATGTTAGTAGTTTATTAAATTTATTGATAGTGTAGGTGTATTTGTAACTTAGGTTAGGATTTATTTTACAGGTAATTGGGTAATTATTTTAACTAGGTAGATATTAAATAGTTAATAACTATTTAATATCTATTATACCTAGTTAAAATAATTAACAATTTACCTGTAAAATAAATATTAACCCTAACATAGCTACAATGTAATTATTAATTATATTGTAGCTATCTTAGGGTTTATTTTATAGGTAAGTATTTAGATTTAAATAGGAATATTTTAGTTTATAAATGAATTAGATTAATTTAATATAAATTTAGTTAGGGTTAGATAGAGTTAATATAGTTAATATAAATACTATAGTAACTATATTAACTATATTAACCCTAATATAATTAGGGTTAATATAGTTAATATATATAATGTAATACCTATATTAACTATAATATACTTAGGGTTAATATAGATAATATAGCTGGCGGCGGTGGTAGGTAGATTAAATTAGGGTTAATCATTTTAATAGAGATGGCGGCGGTGTAAGGGGCTTACATTAGGGGTTAATAATTTTTATATAGGTGGCGGCGGTGTAAGGGGTCAGATTAGGGATAGATAAGGTAGATGGCGGCGGTTTTAGAGGCTCACAGTAGGGGGGTTAGTTTATGTAGATGGCGGCGGGGTCTGGGAGCGGCGGTTTAGGGGGGTAATAACTTTATTAGGGATTTCGGGGGGGGGATCGCGGTTGACAGGGAGATAGACATTGCGCATGCGTTAGGTGTTAGGTTTATTTTAGCAGATCGCGGTTGACAGGGAGATAGACATTGCGCATGCGTTAGGTGTTAGGTTTATTTTCTAGTTAGTTTAGGGAGTTACGGGGCTCCAATAGTCAGCGTAAGGCTTCTTACGGCTGCTTTTTGTGGCGAGGTGAAAATGGAGTAAGTTTTCTCCATTTTCGCCACGTAAGTCCTTACGCTGCATATTGGATACCAAACTGCGCGGGTTTGGTATACCTGCCTATGGCCCAAAAAACTGCGGGCGACGGCAGAAATATACGGGCGTAACTTCTAGGTTACGCCGTATATGTGATACCAAATCCGCGCAAATATTGGCGTCGCCGGCTTTTGCGGGCGACGCTTTATATCGGATCGACCCCCTGGTACTAAAATGGAGCCTTAAAAAACTTTTTTGCTGTCTGCAACTTCGATAGCGTATATAAATAATGTCAAATGTAAAAGTAATGTATCTTTTCTTTACATGCCACTTGTAAAATGTGACAGTAAAAATAATAATCACCATCATAATAACAACACATCCCCTCTGGTAATATTATGTAATTAAACTTGAATAGGATTTTGCTTTTTCCTTTTTTCCCTTTGGCTTATATACCTCAATTGTAATGTTTAAATCTGTATTGGGTATTATAGAATCCCAAGAGCTGACTCTCTCTCTTGGGCTGTGTCCTTCACAATGGAATTTAAATAATGTAAAAACTTTATGAAAGCTATAAATCTGACCTTTCTAAGTAATAATATTGTAGAACAGATATAACTAAGGTAAGAGATAAAATTGGCCATTGCACGTGGAATGGCAGGTCTCTCATATTACAAGTCACTGCAGTATAGCATTCCATTCCGCATTCAAAAAATTACTTTTGAGTATGGGATTTTCATACCGCTGTATTACAGGTTGTGCAGTACGGCTAAAATGCTTACGTTATAGCCTATACCGCTCTGATCCATTCCGCGATCTGAGACCAGTAGTTAAGATTTTGCAAAAGAAAAATGTTTGACAAAACTTATAACTAAAATGTTACAAAGTACACTAACACCCATAAACTACCTATTATACACTAAACTGCCACCCTCTTGCATCGCAAATACTATATTAAACTTATTAACCCCTAATCCGCCACCCACCCACATACCCAACACTAAATAAACCTATTAACCACTAAACCTCTGGCCCCCCACATTGCTAGCACCTAAATAAAGTTATTAACCCCTAATCCACGGCCCCCCACATCGCTACTACTATAATAAACCTATTAACCCCTAAACTGCCGGCCCCCAACATCACTACTAATAAAATAAACCTATTAACCGCTAAACTGCCGCCCCCACATTGCTAATACTAAACTAAACCTATAAACCCATAAACCACTAGCCCCCCACATCGCAAATCACTAAATTAAACTATAAACCCCTAAACCTAACTCCCCCCTAACTTTAAATTAAATTTACAATATAACTATCTTAAAATAAATAAAAACCTACCTGCGAAATAAAAAAATAAAAAATAAGATTAAACTATAAATAAACCTAACATAACTAAAGAAAAGAAAAGAAACTACAAATAAAAAAAAACTAAATTACAAGATTAAAAAATTATGTGATTGCAGGAGACTTAGAAAACCCCCACTGTTGACACATAAACATAAAAAGCCAGATTGGAGTTTGCCAAAGCTTACCTGAGAAAGCCAAAATCATTTTGAGAGAATGTGCTGTGGACAGACGAAACAAGGTTACAGCTTGTTGGTAAAGCCCATCATTCTACTGTTTTTAGAAAAAAGAAATTAGGCTTAAAAGGAAAAGAATACAGTCCCTACAGTCAAACATGGTGGAGGGTCACTAATGTTTTGGGGTTACTTTGCTGCTTCAGGCACTGGATGTCTTGACTGTGTGCATGGCATTATGAAATCTGAAGACTACCAAAGAATTATGTGGGGCAATGTAGGGTCCAGTGTCAGAGGTCATGGGTCTTACAGCAGGACAATGACCCAAAGCACTTGTCGAAAAGCACCCAGAAATGGTTTAAGACATGGTTTAAGACAAAGCACTGGAGAGTACTGAACTGGCCAGCAATGAGTCCAGATCTCAATCCAATAGAGTACCTGTGGATGGAGATCTGGACTAAAAAAACCTAAACTATTCATTGCCCTGCAAAGGGCATTTGTATGGGCATTGCCCTTAAAAGGGCATTTTGGTCTTTTGCTGCCCTTAAAAGGGCATTCAGCTCTTTTAAGAAGTGCCCATAACCCTAATATAAAAAAACAACCCCCCAAAAAATGTAAAAAATAAATAAATCTAACCCCCAAAAATTAAAAAATTAAACCTAAATTTAAATTAAGCTAAAATTACAGAAATTAAAAAAATCTAATATTACAGAAAATAAAAAACAAAATTATCAAACTTTAAAAAATTCAACCTAATTCCTATGAAAATAAAAAAGCCCCCAAAATAAAAACACCCCTTAATCTAAGAATAAACTACAAATAGCCCCTAAAAGGGCTTTTTGTAGGGTATTGCCCTAAAGAAATCAGCTATTTTACATTAAAAATAAACAAAGTCCCTCCTAACAGTAAAACTCACCACCCACCAAACCCCCCAAAATAAAAAAACCTAACACTAAAAAAATCTAAACTATCCATTGCCCTGAAAAGGGCATTTGTATTGGCATGTCCTTTAAAAAGGCATTCAGCTCTTTTGCTGCCCATATCTAATCTAAAAAAAATAAGAAAAAATAAGAAAAAACCCAAGTTTACAAAAATAAAAAAGGCTAACATTGCAGAAAATAAAAAATAAAATTACCAAATTTAACAAAATTAAAACTAATTCCTATTAAAATAAAAAAGACCCCCCAAAATAAAAACACGCCCTACTCTAATAATAAACTACCAGTAGCCCTTAAAAGGGCTTTTTGCAGGGCATTGCCCCAAGATAAACAGCTTTTTTACAAAAAATATACAAAGTCCCACCTAAAATTAAAACCCCCACCCCCCCCAAAATAAAAGAACCTAATACTAAAGAACATAAACTACCCATTGCCCTGAAAAAGGCATTTGTTTGGGAATTGCCCTTAAAAGTGCATGTAGCTCTTTTTCTGCCCATCCCTAATCTAAATAAAACACATCCCCCCAAAAAAAACTTAAAAAAACCTAAGTCTAACCCCCATGTTGGTACTCACGGTTCCTGAAGTCCGGCAGAGAAGGTCCTGTTCCAGGCGGTGAAGTCTTCTTCCAAGGGCAACCTCTTCTTCTTCCAGGAACATCCTGCGCGGAGTGGAGCTGAAGACCACAGAGCTGAAGACCGGCAACTCTGGAACTGAAGACCAGTGACCGCGGAGCCATAGAGCGTGGAGGATCCTCTTCGTATGATCTCTGTCGTATACTGAATAGTGAATTCAAGGTACGCGAATAAAGATGGTGTCCCTTGAATTCCTATTGGCTGATTTGATTCTTCCAATTCAAATCAGCCAATAGGATGAAAGCTACTCAAATCCTATTGGCTGTTTAAATTAGCCAATAGAATGAGAGCAAGTGAAATTTTATTGGCTATTCAAATCAGCCAATAGAATTTCACTTGCTCTCATGCTATTGGCTATTTTAAATAGCCAATAGGATTTGAGTAGCTTTCATCTTATTGGCTGATTTGAATTGGAAGAATCAAATCAGCCAATAGGAATTCAAGGGATGCCATCTTTATCGCGTACCTTGCATTCACTATTCAGTGTACAGCGGAGATCATATGAAGAGGATCCTCCACGCTCCATGGCTCCGCGGTCGCCGGTCTTCAGTTCCAGGGTTGCCGGTCTTCAGCTCTGTGGTCTTCAATCTTCAGCACCATTCCGCACAGGATGTTCCTGGAAGAAGAAGAGGTTGCGGTACAGGACCTTCTCCACCAGACTTCAGGAACCGTGAGTCTCAACCTGGGGGTTAGACTTAGGATTTTTTAAGGATTTTTTGGGGGGATTTGTTTTTTTTTAGATTAGGGATGGGCAGAAAAAGAGCTAAATGCCCTTTTAAGGGCAATGCCCAAACAAATGCCCTTTTCAGGGCAATGGGTAGTTTAAATTTTTTAGTGTTAGGTTCTTTTATTTTGAGGGTGGGGGGGTTAATGTTAGGTGGGACTTTGTATATTTTTAGTAAAAGAGCTGATTATCTTGGGGCAATGCCCTGCAAAAAGCCCTTTTAAGGGCTACTTGTGTTTTATTATTAGAGTCGGGGGTGTTTTTATTTTGGGGGGGTCTTTTTATTTTAATAGGGATTAGGTTTAATTTTTTTAAATTTGGTGATTTGATTTTTTATTTTCTGTAATGTTTTTTTGTAAACTTTTTTTTTGTTGTAACTTTAGAATGTATTAGTTTAGGTAATTTGGGTTTATTTAATGGGGTGTTAGGTTAGGGGTTGTTAGATTAGGGGGTGTTAGGTTAGAGAACTGTACTTAGTTATTTGCATTGTGGGTTTGGCGGTTTAAAGGGTTAATAAGTTAAGTAGGTTTATTGCGATGTAAGTGTTTTGCGGTTTAGGGGTTAATAGGGTAAATAGGTTTATTGGGATGTGGGGGTTTTGCGGTTTAGGGGTTAATAGGGTAAATAGGTTTATTGTGATGTAGGGATTTTGCGGTTTAGGGTTAATATGGAAAACAGGTTTATTGCGATGTAGGGATTTTGCGGTTTAGGAGTTAATAATTTGTGTAGGATTTTTTTTTTGGTTATATTTCGTGCGGGCGGTGTTTTTTTTTTTAATACTTGATGCGGGCGGTTAGTTTTTTTAAAAAAAATACTTTAATGTGGGCGATTAGGTGTTGCTTTTGTAATGCTCCGTTTGCCTTTGCTGCATCCACCGGGATGCAGCTTACGCAGCATCCCGGTGGATTCCGAAAATGGCAGGGTGGTGAAAGAATCGACCTTAAGGTGGATTATTTCACCATCCTGCCATTTTTGGAATTCACCTGGATTTTGTCCTTGCACTGCCAACATTCCATTGAGGATGCATGCTTAACTGCTGACGGTGACGGACATTACAAACGCAATTATAGTATAGATATAAATATATATATATAACACAACAATTAAAATTATAGGGAGGTGAAAAGTGAGTTTAAAATCCTCCACTTAATACAAAATGTAGAGAAAATAACTCATTGTGTAACCCATTTACAAATCTAGACAAGTTAGAAGACTTGCTTTTCCCACAGAAACTCTCTGAATGCATTGTTTCCAATGCAGCAAAGGATTCTGGGTAAGATATGAAAATGAGGTTCACAATGACTCACTTTTTTACTTTTAGTCTGCTTTATGGGGCAGACTTCCCTTTATGCCATAGCATCGCCATATTACACAGCTTTTAAGGTTCTCTAGAGTTAGTTCAGTGATTCAGGCCAATCCCAGGACAGCTGTTTCGTGGTTTTCGCCACTCATCAGCTGGGAGTAGGTTGAATCATTGCTGGGTAAAGTTAATTTCTGGGCAAAATACAACAACAATTAAAATTATGGGGAGGCAAAAAGTGAGTTTAAAATCCTCCACTAAAGACCGCTGCTCCATAACCTGTCCGCCTGCTCTGAGCAGGCGGACAGACATCGCCCCAATTTAACCAGATCGAGTACAATCAGGTTGATTGACACCCCCCTACTGGTGGCCGTGAATCTGCACATTCAGCGAGGTCTGTTGGACCTGATCCGTACTGTTGTATCAGGTCCGACAGACCTTTGTTAAATAGGCCCCAAAATGTAGAGAAAATAACTGATTGTGTAACCCATTCGATTAGACTATCTTTGGTTCTTTAGTTGTGATTTGATTTAGAAAGTTGTCTTTCTTTATCAAATCACAACTAAAGAACCAAAGATAGTCTTTAGAAAAAACAAAAATTTTAAAAACATTTTAGCACAGAGTGAACTGAAAACTATGGGCAAGAAGGATACCAATTGGCTTAATAAGGCTACAATAGGATTTTTTAAATGTAATAGACGAAACTGTGTGGCCTGAGTTCATCATTTTCTTAATAATAAACCAACAACGGTTACCAATAAACAGTATAAGATTCAGAGTCTGTGTAACTGTCGGACTGAATACGTGGTGTACCTTTTACAATGTGGGTATGGTCTACAAAATGTGGGATGGACCACGAGGCCTTATAAAAAGAGACTATTAGAACACATTAATAACATAGAGTCTGGAGAAAAAACACACAATCTCTCAGCTCATTACAGAGAAAAACATAACAGGAACCCTTCTTGCCTAAGAGGAACTATCATAGAGTGTGTACAAAATAGTAGGAGAGGTGGAGACAGAGAACTTAGCCTCTGCAAAACGGAAACTTACTGGATCTACACACTAGGAACGCTGGTCCCAGAAGGCCTGAATAAAGACATTGATCTGGCGGCATTCCTGACTTGACTTATTTTACTAAATGGGTATATTAATTCCCATTTTAATCAATTAATTTATTAATTTTATAGTTTTTTTCTTTGCATTGTGGTATTCTCTACTAGTCTGGTTATATTTTCTAGTAGTACTAATTCTTTAGCTTTTAATACTATATTTTAACAATAAGAATATATCAAATAGTGGGGGGAACTTCCGGGTAGCGTCCATGCTTAGACGCACAACTGCATGCTGCTCCAGCTTTATAACAATTTTGCCTTAATTAACGCATTATGACTGGGCTGCTTACAACATAAACTACAGCATTGAAATCTTCACTAGAAGACACATCTTATGCACCTATTTTAGAAAGAAATCGCTGCTGGCATCAGGGCTCGGAGCCACTTTAAGAACTTGGCCTGCACAATACCCCCCGGCGGGAAGCCTCAGGGCCCTGTCGTTAGGAAGCACGTCTTGTGCTTTAAGAAATTTTCAACCCCTGAGGTTATATATTTTTGCTGGTTTCACATCTGCTGCGAGAAATTGCAATGGAGGACGCTAGGATTATTATTGTTGCTATACAACAACTGCTGGAAGGTTATCTAAACACATTTGTAGAGACAACATACATAGGAACTCAGAACGCCAGCAATAGTGTGCCTAAACAGCCTGTTTCAATAGACTTAACATCGCATCTCAAGGTGGGTGGTAGCACCTTGGGGCCCCGGTGCCCGCTACTCACCAATACTGGGCCACTAACAGATTCTGCAGTCGGTACAGTGGAGTCAAAGGCGCGATGCAGAGCGGCTGATACTGCAGAGAAAATCTCAGAGCATACTGTCCATTTACCTATGAACCGCTCCCTCCTTACGCTAACACAGAAAGACCGGGCATTTAGAGCTACTGTTCTCCCTGCTAGAACTTCATTGCTACCATCATCAACCTTGTCTAGATCCGATCCGGTACAGCATGGATGTCTTTTTGCACTGTTCCCATACGCAACCTGGTTTCAAGCAGCAGAAGCGGTGACAAGATGGCGGCTAGTTGGTACAACTTACGGAGCCTTCAATTGCTTGACCCCTACTATATATTACAAGCGAGCCGTGAGATCTGGCATTGGGTAATTTACATCTCATTTGTTTATTGATATTGGATGCCCGGTTTATCTAAGAATGGGGGACCTCACATAGTAATACCAACAGACTCCTTCAAGAACAGTATTCATTTTGTCAGATTTTTATTTTCATTCTCAGCATTACATTTTGATATATCTTTAAGATCAGTTTCTACTAACACCACTAGATGGAAACTGGGTACTTGGACTAAATTATAAGAGTCGCCCACAGACTTTTTTTTTTTTTTGCCTTAATCTCCGTCCTAATGTTTTGACTATCTTGGAGCTGTATCAATTATAAGAAGAGCCTTATACTGGAACTTTTCTCAACTGCCACTGTCTTTGGTAATCTGCTATTCAGTGCTATATGATCCGTAGACTCATGATATCCTGGTTAAAACATTATGTATTTCCTATGTATTGAGACAGCACAGTTCCATGAGACATATAATATTCACTAGGGGTGTCCCTATTTCCTGCCTGCGGCCGAGGTGGGAATTATAGTTAGTATTGCAATATACAACACTAAGTAGTTATGACCCCCTATTACACATCTACATCTCACTTATACTACTACTACCCTCCCTTATACTTAACTAAATTGTATATGCTTTATACTTTAGATCCTAACCATTTATAGTTGAGCATGTCCCTGCTTCTTCTTGGTTTAAAATGTTAAGTTTTGCTAAGCTGAGTTCATATTTTTCAGAACTGGAGATAATATTTGTATATATTCTTGATGTTGTCTGCCTAATGCTCAATTCTGGGGCTCTCCAATTATTTGTTATATGTTTTCTAATATTTGATTGTATGCTAAAGGAGGTATATGCTTAATTAGTAGCCCTAAGAGACTTCTATATTGTTCTGGTCTCCAAATCTTAGCTAAGAATTTACATGTATCCACTTTTGATAAGAAAGGAGGTAATGGTTGCCCTTTGTGGGATAGATTTGGCTTACCAATGTACTGGCATATTTATGCTCTGCGTCATCTTTTAAAATATGGTCCCCTATTTTATGTGTTGCGATAAAACTGTAATTTTGTATAACCAGCAATGCACATAGGATCTGGACCTCTATTGGCAGGTTTATTTCATTCCATTACTGTATAATCCACCAGCATTCACTATTTAACTAAATTATAAAATTCGAGGTCATTACTCTGAGACCCAAGAGTGGTCTCTCTACTCCACTTTACCTACCCTTACTTCCACATATGTTCCCTTGTTTTAGGTCCAAGAGTGACCTCTTGTGTTGGTTAGGGGAAGGTTCCCTTTTGTATAGGCACTATATATTAACTTTGATGTCCCTAACTGTGTATCATTTTTCTAACGAGTTGTATGGAAGGTTTACCACATTGTTGTTAAACTAAGCTGGATTGCATATTTTTCCTTGGATATTATGTAGCAACTAACTGTATGACATCTTTTCTCTGTGTATACTTATACTGTTTGTATGCCTATTTTGAATACCTCAATAAAAATATAAATAAAAAAAAAAAAAAAAAAAGAATATATCAAATAGTGTACTAATTAAAAATTCCTAATAAAACAAATTTTAAAAACATAGTCGTAATATACTTTTAGATATTTGTAGCTATAAAATGTTCTTAATAAACTATTTAATACTCAACATTTAATAATCATTTCTGATCACTCATTGAAATCGGCCATATGTGTTTCTCTAGTAGAACCACTTTTTCTCAAATACATTTTATGTTGTACTAATACATTTAGTCTCTAGTTTCTAAAAAGTTGTGCCTGGTTTAATAGATGGGGGGTTTATACCTTTATTCTATATCTCACCATTTTATGCCGTATTTAGTATAACACTTGATAAGCTTGTAGCATATTTGTTTATTGTTACATAGAGGGTAGTTCAATAAACATAAATATAATGGATCATATTATATATACTTGTACACATTTTACCTAATACAGAATCAGTATTTTGGATATCTGCAATAGCTATATTCTTAAAGGTCTAATCTCTCATTTTTTATATATTTTTTTACATATTTTTGTGTAAGTATCTTTATTTGTTAATATATTTATAGATCTGTATAACACATCTCAGTTTTGGCGTGTGTTAATTAAGCCTTATAGTTACTGAAATTACTTTTAAAATGTGTGTTTTATCTATTTTAACATCTGCATAGTTTTTATAAACTAATGGCTAGATTTAGAGTTTGGCGTTAGCCGTCAAAACCAGCGGTTGAGGCTCCTAATGCTGGTTTTGGGCTACAGCTGGTATTTAGAGTCAGTCAAGAAAGGGTCTAACGCTCACTTTACAGCCGCGACTTTTCCATACCGCAGATCCCCCTACGCCATTTGCGTATCCTATCTTTTCAATGGGATCTTCCTAACGCCGGTATTTAGAGTCTTGGCTGAAGTGAGCGTTAGAAATTTAACCACAAAACTCCAGCCGCAGAAAAAAGTCAGTAGTTAAGAGCTTTCTGGGCTAACGCCGGTTCATAAAGCTCTTAACTACTGTGCTCTAAAGTACACTAACACCCATAAACTACCTATGCACCCCTAAACCGAGGCCCCCCCCACATCGCCGCCACTCTAATAAAATGTTTTAACCCCTAATCTGCTGACCGTACACCGCCGCAACCTACGTTATCCCTATGTACCCCTAATCTGCTGCCCCTAACACCGCCGACCCCTATATTATATTTATTAACCCCTAATCTGCCGCCCCCAACGTCGCCGCCATCTACCTACAATTATTAACCCCTAATCTGCCGACCGGACTTCACCGCTACTCTAATAAATGTATTAACCCCTAAAGCTAAGTCTAACCCTAACACTAACACCCCCCTAAGTTAAATATAATTTAAATCTAATGAAATAAATTAACTCTTATTATATATATTATTCCTATTTAACGCTAAATACTTACCTGTAAAATAAACCCTAAGATAGCTACAATATAAATGATCATTATATTGTAGCTATTTTAGGATTAATATTCATTTTACAGGCAACTTTGTATTTATTTTAACCAGGTACAATAGCTATTAAATAGTTAATAACTATTTAATAGTTACCTAGTTAAAATAATTACAAAATTACCTGTAAAATAAATCCTAACCTAAGTTACAATTAAACCTAACACTACACTAGCAATAAATTAATTTAATAAAATGTCTACAATTATCTACAATTAAACCTAACACTACACTATCAATAAATTAATTAAATAAACTACCTGCAAATAAATACAATTAAATAAACTAACTAAAGTACAAAAAATAAAAAAAGCTAAGTTACAAAAAATAAAAAAAATAATTACAAACATAATAAAAATATTACAACAATTTTAAGCTAATTACACCTACTCTAAGCCCCCTAATAAAATAACAAAGACCCCCAAAATAAAGAAATGCCCTACCCTATTCTAAAATTTAAATAGAAAACTCTTTTACCTTACCAGCCCTGAAAAGGGCCTTTTGCGGGGCATGCCCCAAAGAATTCAGCTCTTTTGCCTGTAAAAAAAACCATACAATACCCCCCCCCAACATTACAACCCACCACCCACATACCCCTAATCTAACCCAAACCCCCCTTAAATAAACCTAACACTAAGCCCCTGAAGATCTTCCTACCTTGTCTTCACCATGCCAGGTATCACCGATCGCTCCAGGCTCCGAAGTCTTCATCCAAGCCCAAGCGGGGGCTGGAGATCCATGGCTGAAGTCTTCTATCAAGCGGCGGCTGAAGAGGTCCAGAAGAGGCTCCAAAGTCTTCATCCTATCCCGGCAGAAGAGTAGATCTGGACCGGCAACCATCTTCTTCCAAGCGGCATCTTCTATCTTCATCCGATGACAAGCGGCTCCATCTTGAAGACAACCGGCGCGGATCCATCCTCTTCTTCTGATCGGAACAGCCAATAGAATGCGAGCTCAATCTGATTGGCTGATTAGATCAGCCAATCGGATTGAACTTGAATCTGATTGGCTGATTCCATCAGCCAATCAGATTTTTCCTACCTTAATTCCGATTGGTTGATAGAATCCTATCAGCCAATCGGAATTTGAGGGACGCCATCTTGGATGACGTCATTTAAAGGAACCTTCATTCAGACTTAGGACGTCGGAATAAGAGGATGGATCCGCACCGGTTGTCTTCAAGATGGAGCCGCTTGTCATCGGATGAAGATAGAAGATGCTGCTTGGAAGAAGATGGTTGCCGGTCCAGATCTACTCTTCTGCCTGGATAGGATGAAGACTTTGGAGCCTCTTCTGGACCTCTTCAGCCGCCGCTTGATCGAAGACTTCAGCCGGATGATGGATCTCCAGCCCCCGCTTGGACTTGGATGAAGACTTCGGAGCCTGGAGAGATCGGTGATACCTGGCATGGTGAAGACGAGGTAGGAAGATCTTCAGGGGCTTAGTGTTAGGTTTATTTAAGGGGGGTTTGGGTTAGATTAGGGGTATGTGGGTGGTGGGTTGTTATGTTGGGGGGGGTATTGTATGTTGTTTTTTTACAGGCAAAAGAGCTGAATTCTTTGGGGCATGCCCCGCAAAGGGCCCTTTTCAGGGCTGGTAAGGTAAAAGAGCTTTTCTATTTTAATTTTAGAATAGGGTAGGGCATTTTTTTATGTTGGGGGTCTTTGTTATTTTATTAGGGGGCTTAGAGTAGGTGTAATTAGTTTAAAATTGTTGTAATATTTTTCTAATGTTTGTAAATATTTTTTTATTTTTTGTAACTTAGTTCTTTTTTATTTTTTGTTCTTTAGTTAGTTTATTTAATTGTATTTATTTGTAGGTATTGTATTTAATTTATTTATTGATAGTGTAGTGTTAGGTTTAATTGTAACTTAGGTTAGGATTTATTTTACAGGTAATTTTGTAATTATTTTAACTAGGTAGCTATTAAATAGTTCTTAACTATTTAATAGCTATTGTACCTGGTTAAAATAAATACAAAGTTGCCTGTAAAATAAATATAAATCCTAAAATAGCTGCAATATAATTATAATTTATATTGTAGCTATATTAGGGTTTATTTTACAGGTAAGTATTTAGCTTTAAATAGGAATAATTTATTTAATAAGAGTTAATTTATTTCGTTAGATTAAAATTATATTTAACTTAGGGGGGTGTTAGTGTTAGGGTTAGACTTAGCTTTAGGGGTTAATACATTTATTATGGTAACAGCGAGATCCGGTCGGCAGATTAGAGGTTAATAAGTGTAGGTAGGTGGAGGCGACGTTGGGGGCGGCAGATTAGGGGTTAATACATATAATATAGGGGTTGGCGGTGTTAGGGGCAGCAGATTAGGGGTACATAGGGATAACGTAGGTTGCGGCGGTGTACGGAGCGGCAGATTAGGGGTTAAAAAAATATGCAGGGGTTAGCGATAGTGGGGGCAGCAGATTAGGGGTTAATAAGTATAAGGTTAGGGGTGTTTAGACTCGGGGTACATGTTAGGGTTTTAGGTGCAGACTTAGCAAGTGTTTCCCCATAGGAAACAATGGGGCTGCGTTAGGAGCTTAAGGCTGCTTTTTTGCAGGTGTTAGGTTTTTTTCCAGCTCAAACAGCCCCATTGTTTTCTATGGGGGAATCGTGCACAAGCACGTTTTTGAAGCTGGCCGCGTCCGTAAGCACCGCTGGTATTTAGAGTTGCAGTGGCAGTAAATATGCTCTATGCTCCCTTTTTTGGATCCTAACGCAGCCCTTCTGTGAACTCTAAATACCAGCGGTATTTAAAAGCTGCGGGGAAAAAAGCCAGCGTTAGATATGCGGGTCATTACCGACAAAACTCTAAATCTAGCCGTAAATTACCACATTGGACCTAATAATAGCTAGTGAGATAAGATGTAGAAACTCTCACGAAAGCTGCTTTTGATGGTGCCGTCTCTGTTTGACATATAGAAAGTGATTATGACACTGTACGGTGATCACAGCACTAAAAATAATTGCCCGGATCCGGCTGTCAGAGCTGGCTGGCGTGGAAGTAGTCCACGCTGTTGCGGGCCATGTGACTTTTTCAGGAACCAATCAGATACTCTGTTCTAAGGGGGCATTTTGCCGCCCCTCTTGAAATAGAGACCACACACAAGCAGACGTAAAGATCCTCTGAGGAAGAAGGCTGTAAAGTTTTAACGCCTTCGAAACGCGTCAGGATAACCAAGTCTGCTCTATCTTTACTTATAAACATTTTCCTAGTAGCTGTGGACTATTGGTCACGGAGTGACATTTATATTTGCTATATTCTTTTCTATTGGTCAGTGGACCCCATATTATGCTTTTAAATACCTCATTATTGAGGTTTTTTATTGTGAGTGTTTTATTTTGAATAAATTGAACTGTGAGCTCTAACATATGGGGTTGCACTATTATTGTTTATATTTATTTTACATGCACATGGCCATCTGAAAAGACAAAGACATCGCCAATAACTTTGGCAAAGTCCTCTCAGCCGTTACCTCTATCCCTACAAGACGGAGAAAGTTTCTACAAACACTACGCAACACTTACCTCATACAGATTGAGGTCAAGGAGTATAAGTAGATACCCTTAGGGGCACTTGTACTCTGGGCACTGGGGATTTCTATTTTTGTTCTATTTTTCTCTACCTATTATAGATTGGGTATCGTTCTGGTTTCTATACTATCTTGATCACCAAGAACTGTCAATCCTGATTAACTAAAGATTTTCATTGAAACCCAAGATATCCTAAGAGACTCTTGCTCACAGATATATCCAGCTACACATTTAGCTATACTGAAAGCTAATTTTTTATATATTTTTATATGTTTATATGTTTTTAAATGTTTTTTGATGCTATTTATGTGATCCATGCATTGTGAAAATTATTGATATTGTTTAGCTTACTAGTATTATTATTATTTGTTTCTTTCACTTCAAACAGGTTATTACAGATATTGGCCTCTAGTTATGAAGCCGTCTACTTACCTGCATTCGCCGGCCCAATACGCTCGCCTAAGCTCACCTACCATTGCCGCCACGGACCTGAATACGCTCGCCAAAGTTATCAATAAAGCTGTCAAAAAGCAGCGCACCAAGTACGGGGCGATGAGCAGCGGACTGTGATAGTTATCAATCATCAATCCCGCTGCTCTTCGGCTTTTTTACAGCTTTATTGATACCCCTGTCACTAAGCACTCACACTATACTATACTGTTCTACCCCCTATACGGGCGCCCCCGGAGCCCCCCGCAACTAAATAAAGTTATTAACCCCTAAACTGCCGCGCCTAGACCCCGCCGCAACTATAATAAATATGTTAACCCCTAAACCACCACTCCCGGACCCCACCGCAACTATAATAAATATGTTAACCCCTAAACCACCGCTCCCGAACCCCGCCACAACAATAATAAATATGTTAACCACTAAACCGCTGCTCCCGGACCCCGCCGCAACTATAATAAATATGTTTACCCCTAAACCGCCGCTTCCGGACCCTGCCGCCACCTACATAATACCTATTAACCCCTATCCTGCCCCCCCTATACCACCGCCACCTATAATAAATTGATTAACCCCTATCCTGCCCCCCCCTACACCGCCGCTACTATAATAAAATTATTAACCCCTAAACCTAAGTCTAACACTAACCCTAACACCCTCTAACTTAAATATTAATTAAATAAATCTAAATAATAGTACTCTTATTAAATAAATTAATCCTATTTAATAGTTATTAACTATTTAATAGCTACCTAGTTAAAATAAAGACAAATTTACCTGTAAAATAAAAACTAACCTAAGTTACAATTACACCTAAAACTACACTATAATTAAATAAATTATTCCTATTTAAAACTAAATACTTACCTGTAAAATAAACCATAAGATAGCTACAATGTAATTAATAATTACACTGTAGCTATTTTAGGATTTATTTTTATTTTACAGGTAACTTGGTATTTATTTTAACTAGGTACAATAGTTATTAAATAGTTATTAACTATTTAATAACTACCTAGCTAAAAGAAATACAAAATTACCTGTAAAATAAATCCTAACCTAAGTTACAATTAAACCTAACACTACACAATAATTAAATTAATTAAATAAATTAGCTACAAATACCCACAATTAAATACAATTAAATAAGCTAAACTAAATTACAAAAAACAAACACTAAATTACAGAAAATAAAAAAATATTAAAAGACTTTTAAACTAATTACACCTAATCTAAGCCCCCTAATAAAATAATAATAAAAAATAATAATAAAAGTCCCTACCCTATTCTACATTACAAAGTAATCAGCTCTTTTACCAGCCCTTAAAAGGGCTTTTTGCGGGGCATTGTAGCTATAAAATGTTCTTAATAAACTATTTAATACTCAACATTTAATATTAATTTCTGATCACTCATTGAAATCGGCCATATGTGTTTCTCTAGTAGAACCACTTTTTCTCAAATACATTTTATGTTGTACTAATACATTTAGTCTCTAGTTTCTAAAAAGTTGTGCCTGGTTTAATAGATAGGGGGTTTATACCTTTATTCTATATCTCGCCATTTTATGCCGTATTTAGTATAACACTTGATAAGCTTGTAGCATATTTGTTTATTGTTACATAGAGGGTAGTTCAATAAACATAAATATAATGGATCATATTATATATACTTGTACACATTTTACCTAATACAGAATCAGTATTTTGGGTATCTGCAATAGCTATATTCTTAAAGGTCTAATCTCTCATTTTTTATATATTTTTTTACATATTTTTGTGTAAGTATCTTTATTTGTTAATATATTTATAAATCTGTATAACACATCTCAGTTTTGGCGTTTGTGTTATTTAAGCCTTATAGTTACTGAAATTACTTTTAAAATGTGTGTGTTTATCTATTTTAACATCTGCATAGTTTTTATAAACTAATGGCTAGATTTAGAGTTTGGCGTTAGCCGTCAAAACCAGCGTTAGAGGCTCCTAATGCTGGTTTTGGGCTACAGCTGGTATTTAGAGTCAGTCAAGAAAGGGTCTAACGCTCACTTTACAGCCGCGACTTTTCCATACCGCAGATCCCCCTACGCCATTTGCGTATCCTATCTTTTCAATGGGATCTTCCTAACGCCGGTATTTAGAGTCGTGGCTGAATTGAGCATTAGAAATCTAACCACAAAACTCCAGCCGCAGAAAAAAGTCAGTAGTTAAGAGCTTTCTGGGCTAACGCCAGTTCATAAAGCTCTTAACTACTGTGCTCTAAAGTACACTAACACCCATAAACTACCTATGCACCCCTAAACCGAGGCCCCCCCACATCGCCGCCACTCTAATAAAATGTTTTAACCCCTAATCTGCTGACCGTACACCGCCGCAACCTACGTTATCCCTATGTACCCCTAATCTGCTGCTCCTAACACCGCCAACCCCTATATTATATTTATTAACCCCTAATCTGCCGCCCCCAACGTCGCCGCCACCTACCTACAATAATTAACCCCTAATCTGCCGACCGGACTTCACCGCTACTCTAATAAATGTATTAATCCCTAAAGCTAAGTCTAACCCTAACACTAACACCCCCCTAAATTAAATATAATTTAAATCTAATGAAATAAATTAACTCTTATTATATATATTATTCCTATTTAAAGCTAAATACTTACCTGTAAAATAAACCCTAATATAGCTACAATATAAATTATCATTATATTGTAGCTATTTTAGGATTAATATTCATTTTACAGGCAACTTTGTATTTATTTTAACCAGGTACAATAGCTATTAAATAGTTAATAACTATTTAATAGTTACCTAGTTAAAATAATTACAAAATTACCTGTAAAATAAATCCTAACCTAAGTTACAATTAAACCTAACACTACACTAGCAATAAATTAATTTAATAAAATGTCTACAATTATCTACAATTAAACCTAACACTACATTAGCAATAAATAAATTAAATAAACTACCTGCAAATAAATACAATTAAATAAACTAACTAAAGTACAAAAAATAAAAAAGCTAAGTTACAAAAAATAAAAAAAATAATTACAAACATAATAAAAATATTACAACAATTTTAAGCTAATTACACCTACTCTAAGCCCCCTAATAAAATAACAAAGACCCCCAAAATAAAGAAATGCCCTACCCTATTCTAAAATTTAAATAGAAAACTCTTTTACCTTACCAGCCCTGAAAAGGGCCTTTTGCGGGGCATGCCCCAAAGAATTCAGCTCTTTTGCCTGAAAAAAAAACCATACAATACCCCCCCCAACATTACAACCCACCACCCACATACCCCTAATCTAACCCAAACCCCCCTTAAATAAACCTAACACTAAGCCCCTGAAGATCTTCCTACCTTGTCTTCACCATGCCAGGTATCACCGATCGCTCCAGGCTCCGAAGTCTTCATCCAAGCCCAAGCGGGGGCTGGAGATCCATGGCTGAAGTCTTCTATCAAGCGGCGGCTGAAGAGGTCCAGAAGAGGCTCCAAATTCTTCATCCTATCCCGGCAGAAGAGTAGATCCGGACCGGCAACCATCTTCTTCCAAGCGGCATCTTCTATCTTCATCCGATGACAAGCGGCTCCATCTTGAAGACAACCGGCGCGGATCCATCCTCTTCTTCTGATCGGAACAGCCAATAGAATGCGAGCTCAATCTGATTGGCTGATTGGATCAGCCAATCGGATTGAATTTACCTTAATTCCGATTGGTTGATAGAATCCTATCAGCCAATCGGAATTCGAGGGACGCCATCTTGGATGACGTCATTTAAAGGAACCTTCATTCAGACTTAGGACGTCGGAAGAAGAGGATGGATCCGCACCGGTTGTCTTCAAGATGGAGCCGCTTGTCATCGGATGAAGATAGAAGATGCCGCTTGGAAGAAGATGGTTGCCGGTCCAGATCTACTCTTCTGCCCGGATAGGATGAAGACTTTGCAGCCTCTTCTGGACCTCTTCAGCCGCCGCTTGATCAAAGACTTCAGCCGGATGATGGATCTCCAGCCCCCGCTTGGACTTGGATGAAGACTTCGGAGCTTGGAGAGATCGGTGATACCTGGCATGATGAAGACAAGGTAGGAAGATCTTCAGGGGCTTAGTGTTAGGTTTATTTAAGGGGGGTTTGGGTTAGATTAGGGGTATGTGGGTGGTGGGTTGTAATGTTGGGGGGGTATTTTTAGACTTAGCTTTAGGGGTTAATACATTTATTATAGTAACAGCGAGATCCGGTCGGCAGATTAGGGGTTAATAAGTGTAGGTAGGTGGAGGCGACGTTGGGGGCGGCAGATTAGGGGTTAATAAATATAATATAGGGGTCGGCGGTGTTAGGGGCAGCAGATTAGGGGTACATAGGGATAACGTAGGTTGCGGCGGTGTACGGAGCGGCAGATTAGGGGTTAAAAAAATATGCAGGGGTTAGCGATAGTGGGGGCAGCAGATTAGGGGTTAATAAGTATAAGGTTAGGGGTGTTTAGACTCGGGGTACATGTTAGGGTGTTAGGTGCAGACTTAGCAAGTGTTTCCCCATAGGAAACAATGGGGCTGCGTTAGGAGCTTAACGCTGCTTTTTTGCAGGTGTTTTTTTCAGCTCAAACAGCCCCATTGTTTTCTATGGGGGAATCGTGCACGAGCACGTTTTTGAAGCTGGCCGCGTCCGTAAGCACCGCTGGTATTTAGAGTTGCAGTTGCAGTAAATATGCTCTACGCTCCCTTTTTTGGATCCTAACGCAGCCCTTCTGTGAACTCTAAATACCAGCGGTATTTAAAAGCTGCGGGGAAAAAAGCCAGCATTAGATATGCGGGTCATTACCTACAAAACTCTAAATCTAGCCGTAAATTACCACATTGGACCTAATAATAGCTAGTGAGATAAGATGTAGAAACTCTCACGAAAGCTGCTTTTGATGGTGCCGTCTCTGTTTGACATATAGAAAGTGATTATGACACTGTACGGTGATCACAGCACTAAAAATAATTGCCCGGATCCGGCTGTCAGAGCTGGCTGGCGTGGAAGTAGTCCACGCTGTTGCGGGCCATGTGACTTTTTCAGGAACCAATCAGATACTCTGTTCTAAGGGGGCATTTTGCCGCCCCTCTTGAAATAGAGACCACACACAAGCAGACGGAAAGATCCTCTGAGGAAGAAGGCTGTAAAGTTTTAACACCTTCGAAACGCGTCAGGATAACCAAGTCTGCTCTATCTTTACTTATAAACATTTTCCTAGTAGCTGTGGACTATTGGTCACGGAGTGACATTTATATTTGCTATATTCTTTTCTATTGGTCAGTGGACCCCATATTATGCTTTTAAATACCTCATTATTGAGGTTTTTTATTGTGAGTGTTTTATTTTGAATAAATTGAACTGTGAGCTCTAACATATGGGGTTGCACTATTATTGTTTATATTTATTTTACATGCACATTGCCATCTAAAAAGACAAAGACATCGCCAATAACTTCGGCAAAGTCCTCTCAGCCGTTACCTCTATCCCTAGAAGACGGAGAAAGTTTCTACCAACACTACGCAACACTTACCTCATACAGATTGAGGTCAAGGAGTTTAAGTAGATACCCTTAGGGGCACTTGTACTCCGGGCACTGGGGATTTCTATTTTTGTTCTATTTTGCTCTACCTATTATAGATTGGGTATCGTTCTGGTTTCTATACTATCTTGATCACCAAGAACTGTCAATCCTGATTAACTAAAGATTTTCATTGAAACCCAAGATATCCTAAGAGACTCTTGCTCACAGATATATCCAGCTACACATTTAGCTATACTGAAAGCTAATTTTTTATATATTTTTATATGTTTATATGTTTTTAAATGTTTTTTGATGCTATTTATGTGATCCATGCATTGTGAAAATTATTGATATTGTTTAGCTTACTAGTATTATTATTATTTGTTTCTTTCACTTCAAACAGGATATTACAGATATTGGCCTCTAATTATGAAGCCGTCTACTTACCTACATTCTCCGGCCCAATACGCTCGCCTAAGCTCACCTACCATTGCCGCCACGGACCTGAATACGCTCGCCAAAGTTATCAATAAAGCTGTCAAAAAGCAGCGCACCAAGTACGGGGCGATGAGCAGCGGACTGTGATAGTTATCAATCATCAATCCCGCTGCTCTTCGGCTTTTTTACAGCTTTATTGATACCCCTGTCACTAAGCACTCACACTATACTATACTGTTCTACCCCCTATACCGGCGCCCCCGGAGCCCCCCGCAACTAAATAAAGTTATTAACCCCTAAACTGCCGTGCCTAGACCCCGCCGCAACTATAATAAATATGTTAACCCCTAAACCACCACTCCCGGACCCCACCGCAACTATAATAAATATGTTAACCCCTAAACCACCGCTCCCGAACCCCGCCACAACAATAATAAATATGTTAACCACTAAACCGCCGCTCCCGGACCCCGCCGCAACTATAATAAATATGTTTACCCCTAAACCGCCGCTTCCGGACCCTGCCGCCACCTACATAATACCTATTAACCCCTATCCTGCCCCCCCTATACCACCGCCACCTATAATAAATTGATTAACCCCTATCCTGCCCCCCCTACACCGCCGCTACTATAATAAAATTATTAACCCCTAAACCTAAGTCTAACACTAACCCTAACACCCTCTAACTTAACTTAAATATTAATTAAATATATCTAAATAATAGTACTCTTATTAAATAAATTAATCCTATTTAATAGTTATTAACTATTTAATAGCTACCTAGTTAAAATAAAGACAAATTTACCTGTAAAATAAAAACTAAATTACAGAAAATAAAAAAATATTAAAAGAATTTTAAACTAATTACACCTAATCTAAGCCCCCTAATAAAATAATAATAAAAAATAATAATAAACCCTATTCTACATTACAAAGTAATCAGCTCTTTTACCAGCCCTTAAAAGGGCTTTTTGCGGGGCATTGCCCCAAAGTAATCAGCTCTT
Organism: Bombina bombina; assembly: GCF_027579735.1. Taxonomy (NCBI): domain Eukaryota; kingdom Metazoa; phylum Chordata; class Amphibia; order Anura; family Bombinatoridae; genus Bombina; species Bombina bombina. The sequence goes on from NC_069500.1 coordinate 502,804,699, forward strand.
TTACCTGTAAAAAAAAAAAATACACCCCCCCAACATTAAAATCCACCACCCACATACCCCTACTCTAACCCACCCAAACCCCCCTTAAATAAACCTAACACTACCCCCCTGAAGATCTCCCTACCTTGAGTCGTCTTCACCCATCTGGGCCAAAGACTTCATCCGATGGGGCTGAAGAGCACATCCAGACCGGCAGAAGTCTTCATCCTATCCGGGCAGAAGAGGACATCCGGACCGGCAGACATCTTCATCCAAGCGGCATCTTCTATCTTCATCCATCCGATGAGGAGCGGCTTCATTTTCAAGACCTCCGGTGCAGAGCATCCTTCCTGGCTGACGGACTAAAGACGAATGCCTGGTCCTTTAAATGACGTCATCCAAGATGACGTCCCTCGAATTCTGATTGGCTGATAGGATTCTATCAGCCAGTCGGAATTAAGGTAGGAAAAATCTGATTGGCTGATTCAACCAGCCAATCAGATTGAAGTTCAATCCGATTGGCTCTTTGGATCAGACAATAGGATTGAACTTCAATCTGATTGGCTGATTGCATCAGCCAATCAGATTTTTCCTACCTTAATTCTGATTGGCTGATAGAATCCTATCAGCCAATCGGAATTCGAGGGACGCCATCTTGGATGACGTCATTTAAAGGACCAGGCGTTCGTCATTAGTCCATCTGCCAGGAAGGATGCTCCGCGCTGGAGGTCTTGATGATGGAGCCGCTCCTCGTTGGATGGATGAAGATAGAAGATGCCGCTTGGATGAAGATGTCTGCCGGCCCGGATGTCCTCTTCTGCCCGGATAGAATGAAGACTTCTGCCGGTCTGGATGTGCTCTTTGACCCCATCGGATGAAGACTTCGGCCCGGCTGGGTGAGGATGACTCAAGGTAGGGAGATCTTCAGGAGGGTAGTGTTAGGTTTTTTTAAGGGGGTTTGGGTGGGTTAGAGTAGGGGTATGTGGGTGGTGGGTTTTAATGTTGGGGGGGTTGTATTTTTTTTACAGGTAAAAGAGCTGATTACTTTTGGGCAATGCCCCGCAAAAAGCCCTTTTAAGGGCTGGTAAAAGAGCTGATCACTTTGTAATGTAGAATAGGGTAGGGACTTTTATTATTTTGGGGTTTTTTTAATTTTATTAGGGGGCTTAGATTAGGTGTAATTAGTTTAAAATTCTTGTAAGATTTTTTTTTCTGTAATTTAGTGTTTGTTTTTTTGTAATTTAGTTTACTTTATTTAATTGTATTTAATTGTAGGTATTTGTAGCTAATTTATTTAATTAATTTAATGATAGTGTAGTGTTAGGTTTAATTGTAACTTAGGTTAGGATTTATTTTACAGGTAATTTTGTATTTCTTTTAACTAGGTAGTTATTAAATAGTTAATGAATATTTAATAACTTTTGTACCTAGTTAAAATAAATACAAAGTTACCTGTAAAATAAAAATAAATCCGTGAAAAGCTACAATGTAATTATTCATTACATTGTAGCTATCTCATGGTTTATTTTACAGGTAAGTATTTAGTTTTAAATAGGATTAATTTATTTAATAAGAGTACTATTATTTAGATTTATTTAATTAATATTTAAGTTAGTGGGTGTTAGGGTTAGTGTTAGACTTAGGTTTAGGGGTTAATAATTTTATTATAGTGGTGGCAGTGTAGTGGGGCAGGATAGGGGTTAATACATTTATTATAGGTGGCGGCGGTATAGGGGGGGCAGGATAGGGGTTAATAGGTACTATGTAGGTGGCGGCGGGGTCCGGGAGCGGCGGTTTAGGTGTTAAACAATTTATTTAGTTGCGGTGGGGTCCGGGATCAGCAGGATAGGGTTTCATAAGTTTATGTAGGTGGCGGCAGTATAGGGGGCAGCAGATTAGAGGTTAATATGTATAATGTAGGTGGCGGCGGGGTCAGGGAGCGGCGGTTTAGGGGTTAACATGTGTATTATGGTTGCGGCGGGGTCCGGGAGCGGCGGTTTAGGGGTTAATAACTTTATTTAGTTGTGGCGGTGTAGGGGGGGCCGATTAGGGTTTTTTAGACTCGGGGTACATGTTAGGGTGTTAGGTGCAGATGTTTCCCATAGGAATCAATGGGATATCGAGCAGCAGCGAACATGAGCTTTCGCTATGGTCAGACTCCCATTGATTCCTATAGGATCCGCCACCTCCAGGGCGGCAGATTGAAATCCAGGTACGCTAGCCCAGAATAGTGGCGAGCGTACCTGGTAGTAGTTTGATAAATACCAAAAGTAGTGAGATTGTGCCAAACTTGCATTCGGAACATCTGTAGTGACGTAAGCATCGATCTGTGTTGGACTGAGTCCGGCAGATCGAAGCTTACGTCACTAGATTCTACTTTTGCCAGGCAGGAGGGGTTGATAACTAAGGCAAATCAGCCTCGCCACAAATATGCTGCGGAATTCCAGCGTATTTGCGGTTGATGGCTTGATAACTAGAGGCCATTGTATTACTAATTTTTATTAATTTTTACAGTGGTTTATAACAAGGTTCCTAAATAGACCTTTTATAACATAGAAAGCACCTACTCTCTATTAGGAGCATTTCTCTTCATATATTTATCACTCATAATTTGAATTTATATTTTTGTATTATATAGGGCAGCATTTGTTCAATAATATTGTCTATTAGTTATATATATTTTTTTTTTATTTCCTTCTGTCCGCAGGGTTCTCTTTTGCACCATATGCACAACCCTTTTTCTCTCTCTCTCTCTCTCTCTCTCTCTCTCTCTATATATATATATATATATATATATATATATATATATATATATATATATACAGTATATATAAAGTAGAAAACCCAAGCTATTGATCTAGACCCATTTTGGTATAGTTGATTCCACTAGTCGGCTGCCAGATACAATTATAGAAAAAGATTGTTAACTTTTTCCCAAACTTGGAATTTCTCACTGAAGTTATGTACACTCCACTACTGCAGTCATAAGTCAAATGATTATAAATTCTTCTCTGGGATCCCCTTTGTTCAATGGATGATCGTTACAGACAGTGTCAATGTCTGTAATAATTGGACAATTTGGCACAATGAATGCTTCCTTACCATTTGAAGGCTGATGCCTTACCATTTGAAGGCTGATACTATTTGAAGGCTCTCCAACGTAGATCTACATTATGCAGTATGATGGGAATTGCACCACATGATGTAGATCTATGTTGTATTGAGTGAAGGGATTAAAACATGGTTATGAAGATGTCATTACTGTTGTGAAGAACACAACAGTAATGACATATAAAATAAATTAAAAAACAAAACACACGATTTTTAGATGCTGAGGACCTGATGTGATTATCGAAGAATACCTATAATTCCTATATACATATGGCATTCATATAGGTAATTAGTAATGAGGATGGGTTTTGATAAGTTAAAGTCACAAATGTAAATGAGTATTTCACTTGCACAGTGAACAAAGGGGTTACTTGAATAGATCTAAGATATAAATGGGCTATTATATTAGTCAATTTCAGATGACTACCAAGTTTCTATTTCAAGAACAGATACTTAACACATGAAATCCTTTTCAGGAGCTTATCTCTTGGAAAGGCGTTTGTGGCTTTGGGCTTTTAACAAATGTGTTGATTTTGAATTGTGATCACCCTAGAAAGCCAAAAACCATTTCAGGAGGAAATTTCAGATAGCTTATGATTAACCCCAAAATAAGGAGTTGATCCCAATTTATCATTTGATAATTATCAGCATAAAATTGGCTGCTGATTAATTGACTTTGACACAGTCACAGTTAGCCATTTTCATAGTTTTCATTTGCCAGTCCTATTTTGCTGATTACAGTCCAAATTCTCGCTACTTAACAACATATTTGCAAGGCCATTTTCAGTTATTCAATGCCACAGCTAAAAGGTTTAGATAAACCCTAATAAGATTTGTAAACTTTATCCTAGATGCCCACTGTGGGCTAGATTTCGAGTGGAGTTATAATTACCACTCTCGCTGGCACTCATCTTCTGCTTTTTTGAGCGCACCAAATATTACAAGTTGAAAGTAAACGTTTTTAGCTCACTTGCTGACCATACGCATGCAAAGAGAAGAAGTTAGAATATCACAACCTTGTTAACGTACTCCCCCATAGGTTTTTTTCCACTTTTTTCTCCCCATTAAATTCTAACACCCATACTGGTGCACTGACCATAAATGATAAAAGTCCCCTACACTATTAACCCCTTAACCTCAACACACTCCTATCACAAACTATCCTACTACACTATTAACCCCTAAACCACCACACCCCATATTCCAAACTACCCCTCTACACTATTAACCCCTAAACCACCACAAACCCTACTGTAAATTACCCACTAGCATCTAAATCCCTTACCAGTTAACTCCCCAAACCTAACACCCCCTAAGTTACCCCCCAAAAAACTAACCTTACCTGGAAAAAAAACAAAAACTAAAAGTACCTTAAAAAAAAGCTACCATTAAAGAAAAAAAACTAAAATTTTAAGCCCCACTTAAAAAAAACACCCCCCCAAAAAAACAAAAAACTATACTAACACTAAACTATTGCAATAGTCCTTGTAGTGCATTGCCCTAAGTGACAGCTCTTTTTCAAACAAAAAACCCGAACACCAAGTAACCCCCTACTAACCCCTCCCCCTAAAAAAAGAAATCTAAAAAACAAAATGGTTTAATAATTGCCCTGAAGGGCATTTAGCTTTTAAGCTACCCTTTAAAAAAAAAACACCCAAAGATAGTACTCACCAAAGTTAAATCCTGGTGGCGGCACTCCATCTTCATCCCAGTGCTGGTCCATCTTCATCCCAGCGGCACTCTTCTATCTCCATCCCGGCAGCAGTCTTCTATCTTCATCCATCTTCTTATCTGCGGTCACCAACGTTATCTCCATGCGGTCACCTGCTGCATACTGAATTTTGAACAGGAGGTACCCCTTTATATAGGGTACCCTTGCATTCCTATTAGCTGATTTTCAAATTCAAATCAGCCGATAGTATAAAAGCTTTTTTATTGGCTAATTTGAATTTGAAAATCAGCCAATAGAAATGCAAGGCTACCCTATATAAAGTGTGTATCTCACATTCAAATTGAGTTTGAGGTCGGTGACTGTGTTAAGAGGACATTGGCGATTGAAGACCGCACTGGGGATGAAAATAGAAGACTGCTGTCTGAATGAAGATGGACCACCGCCAGGATGAACATGGAGTACAACTGGGAAGAAGATGCAACACTGCAAGGTTGAAGATTTGGTGAGTACCGTCTTTGGGGTTTCATGATAGGATTTATTTGGGTGGGCTTTTTTCTAGGTTGGTTTTTTGGGGCAGAAAAATATCTAAATACCATTCTAAGGGCAATGTCCAGCCAAATGCCTTTTTTAGGACAATTGTTAAAGTAGGTTTTTGTAGATAGACTTTTTTTAAAAAAAAAAGGAGTAAGGGCTATTGTTAAAGTTTAGTGTTAGTATAGTTTTTTTGGGGGGGGTGTTTTTTTAAGTGAGGATCTAGTTTTAGGATAGACATAACTGTTTTTTTTATTTTTGGTAATTAGTTTTTTCTATAATGGTAGTTTTTTATTTTCTGTAATGGTAGCTTTTTTATTTTAAGGTACTTTTAGGTTATTTTTTTAGGTAACAGGAGTTATTAGGTTAGGGGTTAGATATGTTAGTGGGTATTTTGCGGTGGTGGTTGTGGCGAATTAGCGGTTAATCGTGTAGAGTGGTAGTTTGCAATTTGAGCTGTGGCAGTTAAGGGGTTAAAAGTGTAGAGGGGTAGTTTAAAATGGAGGTTGAGGCAGTTTAGGGGTTAATAGAGTAGTGGGGTAGTTTGTGATGTGGAGGTGTGGCAGTTTAGGTGTTAATAGTGTAGAGAGGTCATTTGCAATGGGGGTTGTGGCAGTTTAGTGGTTAATAGTGTAGAGGGCTAGTTTGTAATGGGGGTTTTGGGGGTTTAGGGGTTACTAGAGTAGATTAGTGCAACTGTTTCCCCCCGGTTAATAGTGTAGAGTGGTAGTTTGCGATTTGGGTTGTGGCAGTTAAGGGGTTAAAAGTGTAGAGTGGTAGCTTACATTGCATTCTAGCGGCTACATTTACTTTAAACTTGTAATATGAGCGAATATTGCCACTCAACAATGCCCATAAAAAATATTGGCGTGTAAATTACTGTGAGTTTGCGGGAAACAAATTTGCGGTAATTTAAACAATGTGTCACTTGTAATGTGGATTAGAGTGTAAAGAACACCACAATCTCGTAATCGTGTTTAGGCTTCTAATGTTAACGATAGTGCTCCACTCATAATCTGGCTCTATATCAATAATGATCCTTTTCATATATTTTTAAAAAAAACAGACACACAGATTTCACTGGTGTTTGAGCTCAACAGGTTAATTGCACATCACCAAACATAACTTCATACTTTTAAATGCAGATCAATCAATCCTTTCAACTTGTGATGTAATCACTAAATTCAAATCCTGGTAATTTGTTGTTTGTATTATGAAATCAGGAGATTAATGATGCAGATCTAAATTTCATATTGTTTTAAGGGGGTAATGATTTTGAGCTTCAAGAGTATTAATAGATGGAGCATTTTAGAGTTGGTATCACTGGAAAAACACACTAATAGTACCAGCCAAAGTTCAAAATTGTTCAAATCCTTCAAAACTTTAGTTAGTAAGACCGAAAATTAATACTCCCCATTGAAAATAACAAAACTATTTTAATTTCAAAGAATTTTGAATAAATCAAATATCCATTTGAATAAACAAAATTTTTGGTTGGCTGTGTACATCTTTAATGTCTAAGGTACTTTTACATTATAATGACTCTGAGCGAGATTACATATGCGGCCCAGGCTTCAGTGTAACTGCTGAAACCCGCGTCACCTGTAATTTGACCCTGCACATCAGGAAATCACATATACGGCGCCGGCAGTTCATAAACTGCCATAAGTCAGATAAACTAGTGATGTCCAGAAATGTGCGCAAATACAAATTTCTGGAGTCGCCAGTGAATTAAGGCAGTTTAGAAACTGCCGGCGCATGAGAAAAAAAAAGTTGCATCTCCCATAAAAGTCTAAACCGCCTCCCAAAAATAAACCTGACACGTCAAAACCCCTATATCCGCCATCACCTCACATCACAACTAATAATAAAAGTATTAACCCCTAAACTGCTAACCCTCGCAATAGACCTAATAAATGTATTAATCCCCTAACCCACCATTCACCCACATTGCGATCCACCTAATAAATGTATTAACCCCTAATCCACTATTCACACACATCACAATCTATCTAATATATGTATTAACCCCTTAAGGATCGGGCATTTCAGACAAAAACTTCTCCAAAAGACCAGAGCATTTTAAGCATTTTTGCCATAACTACATTTAAACAGAAATAGAGCCTTTTTTATATTTACTTATCAAAACTATATATTTTTTTTAGTAGACAACCCAAAGTATTGATCAAGGCCAATTTTGGTATATGTCATGCCACCATTTCACAGCCAATAGTGATCAAATAAAAAAAAAACTTTTTCCCCCCACAATTTTAGGTTTCTCACTGAAATGATTTACAAACAGCTTGTGCAATCATGGCACCAATGGTTGCAAATGCTTCTCTGGGATCCCCTTTGTTCAGAAATAACAGACATATATGGCTTTGGCATTGCTTTTAGGTAATTAGAAGGCGGCTAAAATCCGCTGTGCACACTTGTATTATGCCCAGCAGTGAAGGGGTTAATTAGGTAGCATGTAGGGTTAAATTTAGCTTTAGTGTAGAGATAAGCCTCCCACCTGAGCTGTTTGAGAGGGGTCAGGGAGGGATCACGCTTCCACGCTTCCTCAAGTAGCGTGGCCGAGCAGTCCCACTCCTGCCCTCCTCTCCCACCTCCTCCAGCGATGGGCCGCCCACCTGCCTCCCTTCTTATGCTTCCATCCACCAACAATCGGTCCCACCGCTGTCTGATGCAGAGAGGGCCACAGAGTGACCATCTCTGCTTCGGTAACTCTGCAACTCTATTTCTGCAGTGCCCCACTCGTGGGGAATGCAGAAATCTCGCAATCTCGCAATTTTTTGCGAGATTGCAGCAGAGAGAAGCAAGGACTGCAGCGACATACAGGGTACGCCGCTGGTCCTTAAGGGCGTAACGACCAGCATTGTACAGGGTACGGCGCTGGTCATTAAGGGGTTAACCCCTAATCCACCATTCACCAACATCGCAATCTACCTAATATATGTATTAACCAGTGATCCACCATTTACCCACAACGCCAACTACCTATCAATACTATTTACCCCGAATCCGCCAACCCCCCACAACACAAAGTACCTATCAACACCCACAATGCAAAGTACCTATCAACACTATTAACCCCTTAACCGCAAACCCCCACAACGAATTTAACCTAATTAACCTATTAACCCCTAAATCGCCAACCCCCCACTTTGCAAATAACTAATTTAATTACTAAGCCCCCTAACCTAACACCCCCAAAATTAACCCAATTACCTAAAATTAAAAAAATCTAAATTACAATTAAAATAAAAACCTAACATTACTTTAAAAATAAAAAATAAATTTAAATTAATCTAAAATTACAAAAATAAAAAAGTCTAACATTACAGAAAATAATAAACCAAATTATCAAAAATAAATAATAAAAACACTGCCTAATTTAAACTTAACTACTAAATAGCCCTTAAAAGGGCCCTTTGTAGGGCATAGCCATAAGTTAAACAGCTCTTTTACATTTAAAAATACTAAGACCCTCCCTAACAGTAAAACCCCCCACCCACCAAAATAAAAAAAACTAACACTAAAAAAACAAAGCTACCCATTGCCCCTAAAGGGGCATTTGTATGGGCACTGCCCTTAAAAGGGCATTCAGAAGGGCATTCAGCTCTTTTACAAGTCCATTAAAACTCTAATCTAACCCCCCCCCCCAAAAATCCTAAATCTAACCTCCAAATAGGTACTCACCATTCCTGAAGTCTGGCGGAGAAGGTCTTCTTCCAGGCGGTAAAGTCTTCTTGGAGGTGGCAATATCTTCTTCCAGCACGGCGACCTCTTCTATCTTCATCCAGGACCAAGCCGGCACCAAGCGGAGGTGACCGCGGAACAGAAGACTGGTAACCGCGGAGCCATCAAGCAAGGATATCCTCTTTGTACAATCGTCGCCGCACACTGAAGATGGAATGCAAGGTACCCCTTTAAATATGGTGTATCTTGCAATCCTATTGGCTGAAAAATTTAAATCAGCCAATAGGATTAGAGCTACTGAAATCCTATTGGCTGATTTGAATTAGCCAATAGGATTTGAGCTTAGGTTTTTTTAGTGTTATTTTTTTTATTTTGGGGGGTTTGGTGGGTGGGGGATTTTACTGTTAGGGGGGACTTAGTATTTTTAAATTTAAAAGAGCTGTTTAACTTAGGACAATGCCCTACAAAAGGCCCTTTTAAGTGATATTGGTAGTTTAGACTAGGGCTGTTTTTATTTTGGGGGGCTTTTTATTTTCATGGGGATTAGGTTTAATTTTTTAATTTTTGATAATTTGGTTTATTTTTTTCTGTAATGTTAGACTTTTTAATTTTTTGTAATTTTAGATTAATTTAAACTTCGTTTTTTTATTTTTAAAGTAATGTTAGGTTTTTTATTTTAATTGTAATTTAGTATTTTTTAATTTTTGGTAATTGGGGTTAATTTAGGGGGTGTTAGGTTAGGGGGCTCAGTAATTAAATGAGTAATTTGTGATGTGTGGCGTTGGCAGTTTAGGAGTTAATAGCTTAATTAGGGTAATTGCTTTGTGGGAGGGATGGCAGATTAGGGGTTAATAGATTTATTAGGTAGCTTGCGATATGGGGGTTGGCAGATTTAGGGGTTAATACTTTTATTAGGTAGATTGCGAATTTGGTTTATTGCATTGTGGGGGGTTGGCGGTTTAGGGGTTAATAGATTCCTTAGGTTTATTGCATTGTGGGGGATTGGTGGATTAGGGGTTAATAAGTTTATTAGATACTTTGCAATGTGGGGGTTAGCAGATTAGGGGTTAATAGGTAGATTGCGATGTGGGGGGATGGTGGATTAGGGGTTAATATACTTTATTAGTTATTGCGGTGGGGGGATGGCAGTTGACAGGTATATATTGCGCATGCATTAGGTGTTAGTTTGAACTTTCAGGGAGTTACGGTGCTCACATTTCAGCGCAAGACTTGCTGCGCCTACCTATGTGTGGCGAGGTGAAAATAGAGTAAAATGTTTCCATTTTCGCAGCGTAAGTCCATGCGCTGCATATTTGATACCGATTTGCGACGTGGTTCTGTTAGTTTATGGGATATTTTACCCGGGCGACGGGTGAAATATATGCGCCTCATTTATATGCGGCGCCGTACATGTGATATGAATACCCGACTAAAAAACGGCAACGCCACATATGTAATCTCGCCCCACATGTTCAAATGAAACAAAAAACCTAACAGGTAAATAAAATGAAAATATTGTTAACAGAATGTCTAAATTAACTATGTAAATCTCAGTAGATTTTATCCATAGAAGAATTTATTATGTGTAAACCTCACAGCCACATATTAAGATCAAATGCCTCAGGGGATCATGTAACAATTTAATCTAAGAAGCCAACTCCATAAAACCAGCTCCACAATAATTATTGTTTGAGACATTTGAAAGGAACAACATTATAAAGATATCTTTGTATGTTGTTTTTCTGTGGTCTAGATGTCAGAGCTTTCAAAATCATTTTAAAAGGTGCACATGTTCTTATTCCTCATTTGTTTACGTACAACACATTATGATGAATATTTATTTTAAAATAATATCATTATCCTATTGGTGAATTATAAAGGAAATAAAACCTGAATCTGCTTCTAAGCACTATTAATTTCAGGCTGATTCAAATTAACTATTTACAATGCAGCTGCCAAATAAGACCATTAATGCTGAATTTCAAATTCTTGGATTCTCTATTTTTATGTCCATGCCTATTGTGTCTTTCTTTGTCTTATTAACCATTTACATCTTCAACTTGCTTGGAAACCTTCTCATCATCATAATTACCAGAATTAGTTCACATCTTAACAAGCCAATGTATTTCTTCATTTGTAATCTTTCCATTGTAGATATTGGTTTTACTTCAGTAACATTACCCAAAATGCTGGCTATCATTGCCTCTCAGAAAAATACCATCTCCTTTGTTGGTTGCATAACTCAGATGTATTTTTTCTTAGCTATTGGAGTCACTGAGTCTTTCTTACTTGCACTAATGTCTTATGATCGGTATATTGCCATTTGCCGTCCATTGAGATACTTTGTTATAATGAAAACTGATGACTGCACATGTATGGTCCTCGGATGTTGGCTATGTGGACTTCTCAGTGTTTTGCTTCCAGTAATAATAATCTCTAGATTGCCTTTTTGTAATTCTTATACAATTAATCATTTCTTCTGTGATATTTCACCTGTAATTCAGCTCTCCTGCAGTGATATCCATAATCTTGAAATGTTTATTTTTTTCACAGCAATTGTTGTCATCCTGGGAACCTTTTCAATTATTGTTCTATCCTATATGCTTATCTTACAGAACATTTTGCATATTCCCTCATCCACTGGGAAAAGTAAAACATTTTCTACCTGTGCTTCCCATCTTACTGCTGTTATGCTTTATTATGGGACCATTATTTTTATGTACATTAGACCCAAGTCCAAAAGTAACCTGGATTTGGATAAACAAACCTCTGTGTTTTATTCTATAATAACTCCAACACTGAACCCCATGGTCTACAGCCTCAGAAATCGTGAGATGAAATATGCCTTGATTAAATTATTCAGAAGACAACAATATTTTTCATGCAATATAAAGTTTTGATTTCCTGTGTCTGAAGATTATTGTACAGGACATTTAGAAAACTACTAATAGCTTTTTGATACAGATTTGTCTTCAGTCTGTTGTATGCATTGGTTTGTATAAATAGTATTAACTAGGTAATGTGCTAAAATCATGTTGAGTTGTAACAAATTTAAATGCTTTTTTTTTTTTTTTATAAAGAGATATGAAACCAAAATTATTTCTTTCATGATTCAGATAGAGCATGGAACTTAAAGCAACTTTCTAATTTACTTCTATTATCAATTTGTCTTCAATCTCTTGGTATCTTTATTTGAAAATGCAGGAATTTAACCCCTTAAGGACCACAGCATTTTCTTACGGTTTTGGACCAAGGCTATTTTTACATTTCTGCTGTGTTTGTGTTTAGCTGTAATTTTCCTCTTACTCATGTACTGTACCCACACATATTATATACCGTTTTTCTCGCCATTAAATGGACTTTCTAAGGATACCATTATTTTGATCTTATCTTATAATTTACTATAAAAAAATTATAAAATATGAGGAAAAAAATGGAAAAACACACTTTTTCTAACTTTGACCCCCAAAATGTGTTACACATTTACAACCACCAAAAACACCCATGCTAAATAGTTTATAAATTTTGTCCTGAGTTTAGAAATACCCAATGTTTACATGTTCTTTACTTTTTTGCAAGTTATAGCTTATAGGGCAATAAATACAAGTAGCACTTTGCTATTTCCAAGCCACTTTTTTTTCAAAATTAGCGATAGTTACATTGGAACACTGATATCTGTCTGGAATCCCTGAATATCCCTTGACATGTATATATATTTTTTTTAGAAGACAAAGTATTGATCTAGGCCTATTTTGGTATATTTCATGCCACCATTTCACCGCTAAATGCGAACAAATAAAAAAAAACGTTACATTTTTCACAATTTTAGGTTTCTCACTGAAATTTTTTACAATCAGCTTGTACAATTACGGCACAAATGGTTGTAAATGCTGCTGATTGCCTTTGTTCAGAAATAGCAGACATATATGGCTTTGGCATTGCTTTTTGGTAATTAGAAGGCTGCTAAATGCTGCTGCGCACCACACATGTATTATGCCCAGCAGTGAAGGGGTTAATTGGGGAGCTTGTAGGGTTCATTTTAGCTTTAGTGTTTTGTAGTAGAGAACCAAAAATATTGATCTAGGCCCATTTTGGTATATTTCATGCCATTATTTCACTGCCAAATGGGATCAAATAAAAAAAATTGTTCACTTTTTCACAACATTTTTCACAAACTTTAGGTTTCTCACTGAAATTATTTACAAACAGCTTGTGCAATTATGGCACAAATGGTTGTAAATGATTCTCTGGGATCCCCTTTGTTCAGAAATAGCAGACATATGGCTTTGGCGTTGCTTTTTGGCAATTAGAAGGCTGCTAAATGCCGCTGTGCACCACACTTGAATTATGCCCAGGAGTGAAGGTGTTAATTAGGTAGCTCGTAGGGATCTTGCAGGGTAAATTTTAGCTTTAGTGTAGAGATCAGCCTCCCACCTTAAACATCCCACCCCCTGATCCCTCCCAAACAGCTCTATTCCCTCCCCCACCCCACAATCGTCCCCGCCATTCCCTGCCCTACCCCACAATTGTCCCAGCCATCTTAAGTATTGGCAGAAAGTCTCCCACATCGACTCCCACCCACCAATGATCATGGCCATCGATGTCCAATGCAGAGAGGGCTACAGAGTGGCTCTCTCAGCATCGGATGGTAAGAAAATATTATTGCAGGATGCCTCAATATTGAGGCATCACTGCAATAACATTTAAGCATCTGGAAGCAATCAGGATCACTTCCACTGCTTTTGAAACACCAACGATGTACAGGGTATGTCCTTGGTCATTAAGGACTTTTTTTTTTCAAGGAAGCACCCTGTACGTCATTGGTCCTTAAGGGGTTAAATGGACAGTCAAGTCCAAAAAAAAATCTTTAATAATTTAAATAGGGCATGTAATTTTAAACAACTTCCCAATTTATTTTTATCACCAATTTTGCTTTGTTCTCTTGGTATTCTTAGTTGAAAGCTAAACCAAGGAGGTTCATATGCTAATTTCTTAGACCTTGAAGACTGCCTCTAATCTAAATGCATTTTGACCTTTAGAGGGCATTAGCTCATGTTTTTCATATAGATAACATTGAGCTCATACACGTGAAGTGACCTAAGAGTGAGCACTGATTGGCTAAAATATAAGTCTGTCAAAAGAACTGAAATAAGGGGGCAGTCAGCAGAAGCTTAGATACAAGGTAATTACAGAAGTAAAATGTGTATTATTAAAACTGTGTTGGACAGGGTCCTAGATGCTCAAGAATAGATGAGAGCTATAGCCCACAGTAGACAGGCAATACACAGCGTAACCTTCTTTGAACTATTTTATAAATTACTCACAAGGTGGCACTGGGTGCCCAGCAGTCTGTCCAGGTTCTCTCCCACTGTCTTGAACAGATGCTGGAGAGGATGCGATCAAAAAGGGGATGACCTTCACATTTGGTGGAGCTGCCCAGAAATCCAGAAACTATGGACAAGGGTTCTTGCCTTATGCAGACTATTTGCCCCAGAGACCTATTTACTTCACCTTAATATCCCCAAATTCCCTAAACCCCATCAACACCTCTTTATCTATCTCCTGATGTCCACCAAGCTAGCCATTGGGAGACACTGGAAACAACTCAGTGGCCCCCACTTAGGGAAAGTGATAGAGATAATTTCTACCGTGTGAACGATGGAGGAAGAGGTATATTTGAATAGGGGACACATAGATTTGCATACTGATACATGGTCCGCATGGGACGCTCTTCCACAGAATATATTGACCAAAGTTTGAACATGACTGGCAACCTGCTGCCTCCCACCCCCCAAACCTACCACCCCTCCCCCTTTTCTTTTTTCTCTCTCTCTCTCCTTTACCCTTACTTTCCTCCTGCCTCTTCTGGCTAACCTACTTTTTGCCTACTCTTACTTGGTTTCCCCTCTTATTTTCTTTTCATGACTTTCCCCCTCTCTGATATAGCTCATAAAGTACCAACTGAATCTGTTTATGTATCAGGATATATCGATGTGAACCAATATTGCTACACCGTGTTCAAAATGCTCTTTTTAGGTTTATATTAATGGAGCCAAGGTTCGCAGCTCCAGTATATTTTTCAGGGTCATCCATCACCAATAACCTATGGACAGAGACTGCTGCTAAAGATGCTGGATGCCCTGTATTATATGTTTCTGTATAAAATAAATGAGGGTCATTTATAATAGACTAGACTTCAGGAGAGGTCTGGCGTATATTTTCTTCTAAAAAACAAACAAACAAAAAAAAAACTGTGTTGGTTATGCAAAACTGGGAAATGGGTTATAAAGGAATTATCTTTCTTTTTAAACAACAAACATTCTGGTGTTGACTGTCCCTTTAGGCTTCCACAGGAAAATGATCCAAAACATACATCAAAATAAACACAAAAATTGTTTATTGACCACAAAAATCATGGTCCTGTCATGGCCATCCCAGTCCCCTGACTTGAACCCCATAGCAAACCTGTGGGTGAACTGAAGAGGAGAGGCCACCAGCATCAACAGCAAAATCTGGATCTGGAGAGGTTCTGTATGGAGGAATTTTCTCAGATCCCTTGCCATGTATTCTCTAACCTCATCAGGCATTATAGGAGAATACTCAGAGCTGTTATCTTGGCAAAGGGAGGTAGCAGAAAGTATTAACTAAAAGGGTGCAAAATAGTTTTGCCACACATTAATTTAACAAAGTTTTTTGGGGGGAGATAAACCTGTGTTGTGTTTGCAATTGTTTGATATCCATGAGAGGAGAGTGTTTTTAGTGTATTTTTTTTAAACAAAAGATGAAAACGTTAAACAATAAAGACAATTCATCACAGACTTCTTTGCTCATATTTACCAAGGGTGCGAATATTAGCTGCGGGCAGTGTAAGTATAGATATGTATTTTACATGAACAATATCAGATATGAATAGAAATATATATATATATATATATATATATATATATATATATATATATATATATATAAATATATATATATAAAAATGTTTAATATTTTTTTAATAATTTGTATTCCTTTTTTAAAATTTTATATGTAATACTTCAATAATACGCTTTAAGGTTACTAAATTTCTGTGTGCCAACCCGACCACATTAAAATCTAAATTGCAAAAACATGATGTGTGTTATGCATATTTTACATTCCTATGTTCTACAAAATAATGTGCTTTTTTCATCAAATATATATTTATATATATATATATATATATATATAACTGATAATGTTCATGTAAAATACATATCTATACCTATATATCTATAGGAATAGATACATAGGTATATATATATATATATATATATATATATATATATATACATAAAATATATATACATATATAGATATGTATTTAAGAATAAATAGAACATATTCTTCTATGTGAAGAACATTGAAATGTGAAATATTAATATTTCATGTTGGGTTTAGCACTCTTGAATATAGGAGGATGTGTTAGCGCAAGAGTATAGGTGTTTTTTGACGTTTTCACGCTCCATTTAGGTCTATGGGAGAAGTTAATGTGGTTGTGATAAAAAAAAAATTAGCATGTTGGGTTAACGCTCGTGCACAAACTTTTTACCTTCAACACATTATGCAAGTGCAACCCAACATGCACAAAACCCTCCATCTAGCAATGTTATGTTTGATCAGGAGCCCTAATTTGAGGTCTACTCATAATCTAGCCCTTTGTGATATATCAAAATTATAATTATTCTAGTTATTTCACAGCACTAACGGAAATAATTGAGTACAATTTACTTTTACTAACAACAAAAAGCTTGGTAATTTGGTAAGCAGAAGCATGAATACAGTAAATATATTATTTTTTCCACAAAGAATAGTATAGCTACAAGTTGGTCAAAGAAAAAGTATGAGATTTATTTTTCTGTTCTGGTACATTTATTTTTATTATATCAATATTATATTATGGTTTTGTGCTACGGGTTTGCTTTTTTAGATTTTTATTCTCTCTTTGATATTAAATTATTGATATTATTAAAGGGGCATTGCTCTTCCATTGAATGTGTCCTCAATGATTCATTTTAACTACTGGAGTGAAATATGCTGTATTGTTAGAATAGCTCCATTGTATTTATTTTGTTATTTTAAATAGCCATTTTTGTCTGTTAAGCAACAACTTATCCTGAATATATGAATATATCAGTATTATCAATGGAAAACCTACAGTATGGGAACAAGAGACAGCAAGGCCCAATGGGGGTGGAAAAGATATGTATTAAAATGTTAATTTTCAATTGCTCTCACATGCACAACACGTGTGAACTAAAACGCTTTAGTTAAAATTGTAAATGAATAATAAATCTATTTGAGCTGAGGCACTGAGTATAATGTGGTTTCATATTTAGAGCTAGATTACAAGTGGAGTGCTAACTTTAATTTGCCTATTTGCGGGCTTGTGATTAATAACCAAGCATTAAAAGTGGCTGGTTATTGCTATCGCGAGCTTGAGGTAGCAATTAGTACTCAGAAAATTAAACAAGGAAAAAAGAGCTCTGGTTCATTTTCTAAATGTCCCCCAATTGGCCCCAAATGTTACACCTAGATTACGAGTTGTGCGTTAGGCTTAAAAAGCAGCGTTGGCTGGTCCCAACGCTGCTTTTTAACGCCCGCCAGTATTACGAGTCTTGAAATGACAGGCTCACCGCTCACTTTTTTGGCCAGACTCGGAAATACCGCAAATCCACTTACGTCAATTGCGTATCCTATATTTTCAATGGGACTTGCATAGCGCCGGTATTACGAGTCTGACAAAAAGTGAGCGGTATACCCTCTCCTGTCAAGACTAGTACCGCATTTTAAAGTCAGTAGTTAAGAGTTTTACACTACAATGCAGTAGCATAAAACTCTTAACTAAAGTGCTAAAAAGTACACTAACACCCTTAAACTACCTATTAACCCCTAAACCGAGGCCCCCCCCCCCCACATCGCAAACACTAAAATAAATATTTTAACCCCTAATCTGCTGAACTGGACATCGCCACCACTATAATAAATATATTAACCCCTAAAACGCCACACTCCTGCATCGCAAACACTAGTTAAATATTATTAACCCTTTAATCTGCCATCCCTAACATCGCCGACACCTACCTACATCTATTAACCCCTAATCTCTCGCCCACAACGTCACCACCACTATATTAAATGTATTAACCCCTAAACCTAAGTCTAACCCTAACACCCCCTAACTTAAATATAATTACAAAAAATCTAAATTACTACAATTAACTAAATTATTCCTATTTAAAACTAAATACTAGCTACAATATAAGTAATAGTTACATTGTATCTATCTTAGGGTTTATTTTTATTTTACAGGCAACTTTGTTTTTATTTTAACTATATAATATATTTATTAAATAACTACCTAGTTTAAATAAAGACACATTTAACTGTAAAATAAAACCTAACCTAAGTTACACTAACACCTAACAATACACTATAATTAAATAAATTAACTAAATTAAATACAATTATTTCCAATTAAATAAAATTATCTAAAGTACGAAAATAAACCACTCAATTACAGAAAATAATAAAATAATTACAAGATTTTTAAACTAATTGCACCTACTCTAATTCCCCTAACAAAATAAAAAAGACCCCCAAAGTAAAAAAAAGCCCTACCCTATACTAAATTACAAATAGCCCTTAAAAGGGCCTTTTGCGGGGCATTGCCCCAAAGTAATCAGCTCTTTTACCTGTAAAACAAAAGTACAAATACCCCCAACATTACAACCCACCACCCACACAACCAACCCTACTCTAAAACCCAACCAATACCCCTTAAAAAAACCTAACACTAACCCCTTGAAGATCACCCTACCATGAGACGTCTTCACCCAACCGGGCAGAAGTGGTCCTCCAGACGGGCAGAAGTCTTCACCCAAACCGGGCAGAAGTGGTCCTCCAGATGGGCAGAAGTAAAATAAAAATAAACCCTAAGATAGCTACAATGTAACTATTAGTTATATTGTAGCTATCTTATGGTTTATTTTATAGGTAATGGATTATGGAATTCTTAATGGTGTGCAAATTGCCCCTTGCACTATCACCTATCTGCTCCCAAAGACAGATATATAATGGAAAGATACAAGAAATATATAAATTGGTGAGAGTACGCTAGCAGCAGCAGGGGATGTGTCACTGGTATAGGCAAACATATAAAATCAATAAAGCAAATAAGTGATAAAATACAAACACATTTATATCAATAAACACATAGGTAAAATGCTGAATTGGTTCGATTGTGCTAAACAGCAGCAGGGAATGTGTCACTGATATAGGCAAATGTAGTTTGAATATATTATGAAATCAATAAAGCAAATTTGTTATAAAATACAAACACATTTATTTCAATAAATAAACACATAGGTAAAATCCTGAATTGGTTCGATTGTGCTAAACAGCAGCAGGGAATGTGTCCCTGATATAGGCAAATGTTGTTTGAATATATTATGAAATCAATAAAGCAAATTTGTTATAAAATACAAACACATTTATTTCAATAAACACATAGGTAAAATCCTAATTTTATGACCGGTCTTAAATATTTAAGAACTTAAAGAGTAAAGGCAAGTATTTCAATAATTTAAAAATGCTTTTGCATAGAGTTAAAAGAAAATTGGGGATTTACTTATACATCTTGTTTGCAAGTTTAGAAATATAGTGGTGCACCACTCTTTATGTTGCGGTAGTAGCTGAATAGCTGATATATCACCAATCCACCTTATTATTTTGGTACAAAAGTTTTGACTGCACACAAAACAAAGTAAAGTCACACTTTGAGAAGAAAAGTAAAAAATATGTGTATATATATATGAATCGTTTCAATAAACGACTAGTCCCAATTGTATTTTCCTTTAAATATACGTTCCTTGTGCCTGTATAATTTCTTAGTTCTGTAGTTTATAAAGTGCCCAGTTTCATTTTGATGTAATAGTTCGTAGTTGGATCGTGTGTATAATTGGCATTATCGGCTACTTTACCTCTGCATGCCTTTCGGTCTTTTCCTGGGTATGTCTCCTCCACTCACCTTTTTGCATAGGTAACACTGCAGCCTTGCTGATAGTCGTTTGATGTCACACACCAATTTTTTCTCCTGAAAGTAGATCCGGCTTCCACTCTGCGCAGAGAGTATCTGTAGTTTTGGATGAAGAAAAATAGTGCCAATGCAATCATTTGCAATCCTTGTTGGGCAAAGTTAGATTCCTGTAGGCAGTAGGACCATCAATGCATTTCACCACTTTAGAAAGCCACAGCAAGTGGTGAAACGCGTTGATGGTCCTACTGCCTACAGGAATCTAACTTTGCCCAACAAAAGGAATACATAGTGACCAAGGATTGCAAAGGATTGCATTGGCACTATTTTTCTCTGTGCAGAGTGGAAGCCGGATCTACTTTCAGGAGAAAAAATTGGTGTGTGACATCAAACGACTATCAGCGAGGCTGCAGCGTTACCTATGCCAGAAGGTGAGGGGAGGAGACATACCCACGAAAAGACCGAAAGGCATGCAGAGGTAAAGTAGCCGATATTGCCAATTATACACACGATCCAACTACGAACTAGGTAAGTATTTAGTTTAAATAGGAATTATTTAGGTAATTGTAGTAATTTTATTTAGATTTATTGTAATTATATTTAAGTTAGGGGGGGTTAGGGTTATGGTTAGACTTAGGTTTAGGGGTTAATAACTATTGTAGTGGTGGCTACATTGTGGGCGGCAGATTAGGGGTTAATAAATGTAGTTAGGTTGCGGCGACATTGGGGGCGGCAGATTAGGGGTTAATAAATATAATGTAGGGTTCGGTGATGTTGGGGGCAGCAGATTAGGGGTTCATAACTATAATGTAGGTGGCGGCGGTGTCCGGAGCGGCATATTAGGGGTTAATAATATAATGCAGGTGGCGGCGATGTCAGGGGCGGCAGATTAGGGGTTAATAAGTGTAAGATTAGGGGTGTTTAGACTCGGGGTTCATGTTAGGGTGTTAGGTGTAGACATAAAAAGTATTTCCCCATAGGAACCAATGGGGCTGTGTTAGGAGCTGTATGCTGCTTTTTTGCAGGTGTTAGGTTTTTTTTCAGCCAGCTCTCCCCCATTCATTCCTATGGGGAAATCGTGCATGAGCATGTTTTACCAGCTCTCCGCTAACGTAAGCAGCGCTGGTATTGAGGTGAGATGTGGAGCAAAATTTTGCTCTTCGCTCACTTTTTTGCGGTTAACGCCGGGTTTGTAAAAACCCGTAATACCAGCGATGTCTGTAAGTGAGCGGTGAGCATAAACTGCTCGTTAGCACCGCACCCCTCCTAACGCAAAACTCGCAATCTAGGTGTTAGTATTTTAAAAATCTTTCTAAAAAAATTAAAATGGTAGCATCTTTATTTTGTAATAAATTAACTGCAAAATGCAGTTATATGGGGCTAAAAGTGGCAGCTGTGGGTTGTTAGAAACAAAAACAGCACTGAAAAGTGCCTTTACATTGTGGTCTAGGAGAACTGTGTGTTCCCAGTAAATATATATGTATATGATTATAGATATCAAAATAACAAGAGTATTACATTGAGCAATTATACTTTTTTATTGGACTAACTATACATTTATAAGTTGACAAGCTTTCGGAAGAGTTCCTTCCTTTATCAAGTCTGGAGCAATAAAAAAATAATCAGAACAGAGATTCCTAGCCACTCACCCTCACAAACCCTTCAAATACTTTCGCTATATAGATGATATTTTCATCATATGGACAGAAGGAGAAAAAAACCTTGAACATTTTCATAAATCATTTAATTTCTTGCATCAATCAAGCTTAAAATTAACTTTTCTAGAGACTGTGTCAGCTTCCTGGATATAACAATATCCATCCCAAATGGTAAACTGCACTCATCTGTATACAGGAAACCAACAGATAGATGCAGCTACCTCCACAGCTCCAGCTCCCACCCCAATCACATTAAAAATCCATAATCTAGAGTCAGGCTACAAGATACCACAGAATTTGCTCAGATACCAAGGACCGTGACAAACACCTCATCACACTGTCTCAATAATTCAGAGAAAAAGGTTACAAAACAAGGATTATAAATAAAAAAATTAACTCTGCCCTCAATACTCCACGCGAACACTTGCTACAATACAGGGAGAAGAAAAACATATCACGTATCCCACTAGTAGTCAAATACAACCCTGCTGTTGAAGGGATACGAAAAATCATAAAAGACTTACAGCCACTACTCCTAGAGAATTCCACACTCAAAAAAATCTTTCCAAAACCCCCAATCCTGGCATACAGACAACCACCTAACCTAAAGCAGAAACTGGTACATAGGAAGCTACCCCTTGAGAAAAAGAACACTCAGAATTGAACCAAGTGCTGCTATAAAGCTCTCTGCAAACTGTGTCAACACGTTTGTGAAAGCAGCACAGCAAATCACAATAATAAATCCTATAACATTAAAGGGGCATATTCATGTATATCTTCAAATGTGGTATACATGATACATTGCACTGCATGTTAAGTAGGATGCTATATTGGAGAAACAAGCCAAAAACTGCACATTCGGATGAACTTACACAGACACTCAATCAAAAACCAATGTGAAACAAAATACTGCACCTCTGTTGGTCACCATTTCACCCAACCTGACCACTCCATCCAAACCCTCAAAATCAAAATTCTCAGAGGCAACTTCAAAAACACCATGGAAAGAAAAACCTTTGAAATTAAAATGATAATGCACTTCAACTTGTTTAATTCTGGACTAAATGTGGAATCTGAATTCTTAACACATTTTTTGTAATGTACTTTCATTTAGTCAATTACATTGTATATTGAACATTCTTTATACATAGGTACACAGGTAAGCCTATGTCCATACTTTTGTCTTTTTTAACTTTTGTACTCCCCCTGTATATACAATTTCACATCTTTATAGATATTGATTCAATGTTGATATATAACTTTATGTCAGTATATGCTCTATGTATAGCTATATATTTCCCCTGTCTGTTCTCCTACACTGGACACTGTCTGCCTGTTACCTAAGCCTCATGATTTTTACGACACCTCCTCTTCTCTCTGCACTTTCTGTCTTCTTAGCTATTCTGTGTTTTAAGATATAATCTGTAAATTCCATTGAATTGGTCAGTATTGCTTCAGACATGATAAAGGAAGGAACTCTTCCGAAAGCTTGTCAACTTATAAATGTATAGTTAGTCCAATAAAAAAGTATCATTGCTCATGTTGATATCCTGTACACTAAATCTTGTTCTGAAAAGAAAAATACAACAGAATTTAAAGAATAATAATAACAAATATTCACCTAGATTACAAGTTTTGCACTATAGAGGGTATTTAACGAACGCAACAAAAGTGACTTTATTTCACCCTCCATAGCATTGCCAAGTTTTTGAAAAGCCGTGTGAAAAGCCGGGTTGTGCGTGCGATATGGTTGCGATGAGCTCTATACCGCAAAAAATCCAAGCGCTGCTTTGACGTGCTCATGCACACTTTCCCCATAGACATCAATGGGGAGAGAATGTTAGAAAAAAACCTACGATCTTGGAATGAAAAGCTCCATAACACAGCCCTATTGATGTCTATGGGGAAAAAAAGGTTATGTTTAAACCGAACACCCAAACATAAACACCCCTAGTCTGCCGCCACCAACATCGCCGACACCTACATAATGTTAATAACTTCTAATCTGTCACTCCCGATATCGCCGCCACCTAAATAAATCTATTAACCCCTAATCTGCTGCTCCCAATATCGCCAAAACTATATAAAGTTATTAACCCATATTCCCCTGCACCCCAACATTGGCCACACTATAATAAATCTATTAACCCCTATTTCACCACTCCACAACATCGCTGCCACTAAATAAAGCTGTTAACCCCTAAACCTCTGGCCTCCCACATCACTAACACTAAACAAACCTATTAACCCCTAAACAACAACATATAAACAACCTAAATTAAACTATTAACCGCTAAACCTAACCCTAAACCTAACCGTAACCCTAATCCTAAACCTAACCCTAACACCTCCCAGCTCCCAGCACCACTGAAATAAGTTCTCTCTCCCTTCTCCCTATGTATTTTTGCTGTATTTTGCTGTATTGTGTTTGCTCTGTCTTTTTTAACACCTACCCCCTATCCAGCTAATCAGCCCACCCACCTTTCCTGCTGTATTTAATGGTGCTCACAGCACCACCGAAGTAAGTTCTCTCTCCCTTCTCCTTATGTATTTTTGCTGTTTAACCCCTAAACAACAACATATCAACAACCTAAATTAAACTATTAACCGCTAAAGCTAACCCTAAACCTAACCCTAACCGTATCCTTAATCCTAAACCTAACCCTAACAACTCCCAGCTCCCAGCACCACTGAAATAAGTTCTATCTCACTTCTCCCTATGTATTTTTGATGTATTTTGCTGTATTGTGTTTGCTCTGTTTTTTTAAAACTTACCCCCTATCCAGCTAACTAGTCCGCCCAACTTTCCTGCTGTATTTAATGGTGCTCGCTGCACAACCACACAGTGGGTGTGCCGCTGGCATGCCAAAGTCATGCCGAAGTCATGCCAAAGGCAAGACCGTCAGTGCCCGTCCACACCCCTACCATACCCAACACCTTGAACCTTGGCTCCAGAAACTGCCCCCACTACGACTTCAGCACAGATCGTCCACCTGCCACCATGCATCCCCGACCAACACCTTTGGACCTTTTACCTGCCGCAACTGCTCCTTCTCCTCCCTCCGGACCACAACCCAACCAACTAACCCACCCAAAGACAACCGCAATTAGCTCAACTGCATCCTCCTCAACACCCGCTCCATCCACAAGCTTCATCGAAATCTGGAACCTGCTAGACTCCACCTCCCCAGATGTCACCTTCCTCACCGAGACCTGGCTGAACCCCGCATCAGCGCCGGACATCGCCACTGCAATACCAGACAGCTACAAGATCTGCCACAAATACCGCAGCAATTGACCTGGAGGAGGCATCGCCATCATCCACAAACACACCATCCAAGTCACCACCAGCTCTGATGACCACTTACCAGGCATAGAACGCCTACACATTGCACCCCATGCCCTCGCCTCAATGGACTACATCCTCCTTGGTTACCTCAACTTCCATCTTGACAAACCCAATGATCACAACACTTCCACCCTCCTGGAAAACCTTGGAACCATCGGACTGAAGCAACTCGTAAACTATCCAACCCACGCAGCTGGCCACACCCTCAACCTGATCTTCTCCTCAGGCAACCACATCTCAGGTAATCACATCACCAAACTCCTCTGGACTGACTACCATTGCATACACTTTTTCTTCAACAAACCCACCACCCACCTCCGACAGTACCACCTGCCCCGCAGAAACTGGAACAACATCACCCAAGACCAACTACACCGCACCCTAAACAAATCCTCCTCACCTACCTTTACAGACGCCAACTCCTCCGCCCGCAACCTCCACCGCTGGATTACAGACTGCTCCAACACCCTCGCCCCCTCAAAAAAACGTCCAGCTGCCAAACAATGAATTAGTAGAAAAGTCACTTGTGTGTGAGCACCAGTGCAAAATTTTGTATCACATATGCATTAATTCTATGTTTGATGCAGTCTTGTAAATGGGATATTGCCCCGTATTACTCACCCCGACTCCTGAGGGCTAACCTGTATTCCTCCGCCTTCTGACCTGTGTGGGCCCGTCCACAGGGAGAACTCACTACTACTGGCCTCCGGTTAAGCGTGCAGGGTGTCCCCTCAAACTGCTTCTCTGGCCTCCGTTGAGTGTCCGCTCCCCTCCTGGGCTCTCTCCATATGCGGCTGTGTAGCGTCTGACGTCACTCGGGACTCCGCTTCTGGTTAGCCCTCCGCGGTGAGTCGGATCCCTCCTCAGCTGATTGCAGCGATGTGGGTGAGTTACAATGTTGGTGTGTGATTGCGGCTGACTTTTGCCTTTATCCACTGTGCTTTGCTCGATCTCCAGGTAGAAAGCAATAACAAAAAATTGAAGCAGCACCAGTTTCAAAAATGCTTTAAAACTGCTTTTATTGACGGCTGTGTACAGTCTTCAAAAATATGCAGGAAAATGTGACATGGTGCCTAGACAAACTCACATAAATGACAAATTGCTAACATGTTTCGGCCCTTCTGGCCGTAATCTTAGCTGATATGTCCATCCTTAATTCACCTTTTAAACCCCTGTTCTATTAGTGATTGGTTTAAAACTTAATCACATGTGTTTGTCTGTATGGCTCCAAATTAACTATTTCGTGTTCAACACAAATATGCCAGCTTTTTCTTCTACAATACCTGTTGATTAACATTCACACTTGTCTATTCTATAATATCACTCATATTCTGTTGGAGTCTAAACTTAGTTCATTATAATGTAATAATGTGAACTTGAAGTGAACTTTAAAAGAATTGAAACAGGAATTCTATAATTGTCACTAGAACAAAAACAGTGACTATTTCCTAATCTCAACAAATTTTATTTCAATTCTTAAATTCAATCCAATAATTGAAGAATATAGTAACATAAAGATATGAAATAGACAAAAAGAGAGACAAAAGACCAAAGAGAGAGAGATACACTCCTACACGCGAAAAGTAATCACCCCAAAAGGGTATTCTTTTCCTTAATGAAGGGACAATTCATACGTTTAAAACGTAATTGTTCAACCCAGAATGAATTTGAACAGCAATCTTTGGACCTAGAAAACCACCTTTGCACTAGGGGTTATGATAGAAAAGAGGTTGCAAGAGTAAGAGAGATCATCTCTAAAAGGGAAAGGAATGAATTACTTATCCAAAAAGATCCAAATGAGAAGAATTCCAGTATGGGGAAAACAACTTTTGTAACAAAATACAGCGCACAATACCATCAGGTATGTAATATCATACGTAAGCACTTTCGTATGCTTACAGCAGATGAGGGTCTTGCAAATATACTATCCAATGGGTGTAGGTTTGCATACAGGAAGGGCATGACTATTGGCAACATGGTTGCCCCCACACAATTGAGGGCGAATCAAGTTTCCAGCTCTTCCTGGATAAGACACACAGGAGTCTACAAATGCAACTATGGCCCATGTATAGCATGTGGCTGTTTACAACCAGGTGAGGGTTTTAACAGTACAGCCACAGGAGAAAGCTTTAGACATTATTCATGTCTAAATTGTAGATCGACCTATGTAATTTATTTGTTGACTTGTGCATCTTGCCAAATACAATATACAGGTCTTACCACCAGGGAGGCAAGAGAAAGAATTCGGGAACACATTACCAGTATCAAAGCAGGCAAACTCACAACTCCCCTAGTACAACACTTCAAAAACAAACACAATAAGAATGTAAGTTCATTAAAATGGACTGTCATAGAACAAGTGAAGTGTAAGAAGAGAGGGGGAGCCAGGGATAGTCTGCTAACCAAGAGAAAGGTGTTCTGGATACACAGGCTAAAAACTAGGGTTCCCATTGGCTTAAACTCTGAATTTGATTTAATTAATTTTTGGGAATAGCCCATTTGGCCTCAGTGTGTACAGAGCACCTCTCTCTCTCTTTGGTCTTTTGTCTCTCTTTTTGTCTATTTCATACCTTTATGTTACTATATTCTTCAATTATTGGATTGAATTTAAGAATTGAAATAAAATTTGTTGAGATTAGGAAATAGTCACTGTTTTTATTCTAGTGACAATTATAGAATTCCTGTTTCAATTCTTTTAAAGTTCACTTCAAGTTCACATTATCATCCTATATTATAAAAGACAAGTGTTTGTCTGAAGCCGTCATGCGCAGTACAGACAAACACTTGGCCTTAGACAGCTGATCGCACGCGCAGGGGTGAAACACAGCAGCGCGAGGACCGGGCAGCACAGCTGATCGCACGCGCAGGGGTGAAACACAGCAGCGCGAGGACCGGGCAGCACAGCTGATCGCACGCGCAGGGGTGAAACACAGGAGAGAGAGGACCGGGCAGCACAGCTGATCGCACGCGCAGGGGTGAAACACAGGAGAGAGAGGACCGGGCAGCACAGCTGATCGCACGCGCAGGGGTGAAACAAAGGAGAGAGAGGACCGGGCAGCACAGCTGATCGCACGCGCAGGGGTGAAACACAGGAGAGAGAGGACCGGGCAGCACAGCTGATCGCACGCGCAGGGGTGAAACACAGGAGAGAGAGAGGACCGGGCAGCACAGCTGATCGCACGCGCAGGGGTGAAACACAGGAGAGAGAGAGGACCGGGCAGCACAGCTGATCGCACGCGCAGGGGTGAAACACAGGAGAGAGAGAGGACCGGGCAGCACAGCTGATCGCACGCACAGGGGTGAAACACAGGAGAGAGAGAGGACCGGGCAGCACAGCTGATCGCACGCGCAGGGGTGAAACACAGGAGAGAGAGAGGACCGGGCAGCACAGCTGATCGCGCGCGCAGGGGTGAAACACAGGAGAGAGAGAGGACCGGGCAGCACAGCTGATCGCACGCGCAGGGGTGAAACACAGGAGAGAGAGAGGACCGGGCAGCACAGCTGATCGCACGCGCAGGGGTGAAACACAGGAGAGAGAGAGGACCGGGCAGCACAGCTGATCGCACGCACAGGGGTGAAACACAGGAGAGAGAGAGGACCGGGCAGCACAGCTGATCGCACGCGCAGGGGTGAAACACAGGAGAGAGAGAGGACCGGGCAGCACAGCTGATCGCACGTGCAGGGGTGAAACACAGGAGAGAGAGAGGACCGGGCAGCACAGCTGATCGCACGCGCAGGGGTGAAACACAGGAGAGAGAGAGGACCGGGCAGCACAGCTGATCGCACGCGCAGGGGTGAAACACAGGAGAGAGAGAGGACCGGGCAGCACAGCTGATCGCACGCGCAGGGGTGAAACACAGGAGAGAGAGAGGACCGGGCAGCACAGCTGATCGCACGCGCAGGGGTGAAACACAGGAGAGAGAGAGGACCGGGCAGCACAGCTGATCGCACGCGCAGGGGTGAAACACAGGAGAGAGAGGACCGGGCAGCACAGCTGATCGCACGCGCAGGGGTGAAACACAGGAGAGAGAGGACCGGGCAGCACAGCTGATCGCACGCGCAGGGGTGAAACACAGGAGAGAGAGGACCGGGCAGCACAGCTGATCGCACGCGCAGGGGTGAAACACGAGAGAGAGAGAGAGAGAGAGAGAGAGAGAATGAGAGAGAGAGAGAATGAGAGAGAGAGAGAATGAGAGAGAGAGAGAATGAGAGAGAATGACAGAGAATTACATATAACACAACACGGCCCGTGTGAACGGGCTTTAGGACTAGTTACATTATAATGAACTAAGTTTAGACTCAAACAGAATATGAGTGATATTATAGAATAGACAAGTGTGAATGTTAATCAACAGGTATTGTAGAAGAAAAAGCTGGCATATTTGTGTTGAACACGAAATAGTTAATTTGGAGCCATACAGACAAACACATGTGATTAAGTTTTAAACCAATCACTAATAGCACAGGGGTTTAAAAGGTGAATTAAGGATGGACATATCAGCTAAGATTACGGCCAGAAGGGCCAAAACATGTTAGCAATTTGTCATTTATGTGAGTTTGTCTAGGCACCATGTCACATTTTCCTGCATATTTTTGAAGACTGTACACAGCCGTCAATAAAAGCAGTTTTAAAACAATCAGTTAGGCCAGCTGGTTTACTCTGGCCCTCCAGGACTCCAAACGCCACTGCAGACGATTGGAAAGAACCTGGAGATCCAGCAAGACCCTTCTGGAAAAAGCTACCCTTAAGGAAGCAATCACCACCCACCACCACCTCATAAAAAACGCCCAAAAAACTGCCATCCAAGACAGAATCAACTCTAACGCACACAACAGCAAGGAGTTGTTCTCAGTCATCAAGGAATTATCTAAGCGCAAAAGAGACATCATCAACATCCCACCCTCCCAGGACTTCTGCAATACCCTTGCTGCACACTTCCACCGCAAGATCCTCGACATCTATGACAGTTTCACACCTCATAACTCAACCTCCATCACCCTCTCCCCTACATCCAATGACACCCCTCCCAAATTCACCCCCCTACACCACACACATACTATCTGGAGCCCCCTCACCACAGAGGACACTCTCAGAATCATGAAATCCATCCACTCCAGTGCACCCTCGGACCCATGTCCCCATCACATATTCAACAAAGCAAGCAACACCATCGCCCCTGAACTCCGCTGCACCATCAACTGCTCCATCAAAACCTGCACCTTACCGGATGTCTAGAAGCATGTGGAACTGAAACCCCTGATGAAGAAACCCTCGGCAGACACCATGGACCCAAATAACTACCACCCCATCTCTCTTACACCCTTCCCGGCCAAAGTCATAGAGAAGTCCATCAAATTGCAACTTATTGACCACATTGAGGCCAACCACACCCTGGACAACTCCCAATCCGGTTTCAGAAGCAACCACAGCACCGAGACCGCCCTCCTCGCCACTACAGATGACATCTGCACCATGCTCGACCGAGGAGAAACCGCCGCCCTCATCCTCCTAGACCTCTCAGCAGCTTTCAACACTGTCGACCACAACACCCACCTACACGATGCTGGCATCCGCAGCAAAGCCCTGGAATGGATCACCTCCTTCCTCACAGGCAGGACCCAGAAAGCCAGACTCCCTCCCTTCTCCTCCAAACCCACATCAGTCAACTGTGGTGTACCAGAAGGCTCTTCACTGAGCTCCATGTTCTTCAACATCTACATGGCCCTTCTTGCCACCATCTTCCGACGCCACAACCTCAACATCGTCTCCTACACCGACGACACCCAGTTAATCATATCACTCACCCAAGATCCCACCACCGCCAAAAAGAATGTCCACGAGTGCCTGATAGCAGTCGCCACCTGGATGAATGACATGAGTTGTAGCTAGCTTAGGTTTTATTTTTATTTCACAGGTAAGTTTGCATTTATTTTAAATAGGTATACTAGTTAGTAAATAGTTATTAACTATTTACTAACTACCTATTTAAAATAAATACAAACTTACCTGTGAAATAAAACCTAAGCTCTCTTATACTAAAACCTACCATTACAAAAAATAAAAAAAAACTACCATTACAAAAAAAATTACAAAAAAAAATAACAAAATGAAATTATCTCAAAATAATAAAAAGTATTCCAATTCTAATACCCTGTTTAAAAAAAAAAAACCTCCCCAAAATAAAAAAACCGTAATCTATAATAAACTATCAAGGGCCCTTAAAATTGCCTTTTGTAGGGCATTGCCCTAAAGAAATCAGCTCTTTTAATACAAAAGAAAAACAAACACCTCCTAACAGTATACAAACCCCCACCCCCCAAACCTACAAAATAAAAATAAAGTAAAACCTAATCTACCGATTGCCATGAAAAGGGCATTTCTATGGGCATTGCCCTTAAAAGGGCATTCAGCTCTTTTGCTGCCCATTCAAAATAAAAAAGGCTATTCTAAAAACTAAAAGCCCACCCCAAAACAAAAAAAACATTACACAAAATAATAAACAAATTATCAAAAATAATAACAATTGGGGGTGGAGCTAACCGTGAAGGAGAGCAGACGCATATTTGAGGAGCTCCGAGCAAAAGCAGAGTTATTTCGGGGAATGTAGTGTTCTAAGGTGCTTCAGGTCTCCTGAAATCTATCCCACACCTGCTAGAGCCCACATCGAACTGAGGCAGAAGCACTGGTAAAAGGATTGCTTGAGAGAAGATCGAACTCATGCTGTTGGGCCTTCAAGCAGTGTGGTTGCCACCTGTTACATACTCATATTTTCTGTGCAATACGGAGCATTGCTGAACAGGTCGATCATTGATTTCTGCACAGATATACCGGACTGCACTCAGACCTATCTCCAGGGATTCAATAAACACTCGGTAAGTGGTCCGATCTATTAAAAACACTACCTTACCTGTATCAGCAGAATCTAGGAGCCATTGGCTCTATGGCTCCTAGATTAACCCCCCCCTCCCGGTTTGCCGGGGTAATAAGTGGGTATCACACTTTACATTATTAAACTCACAGGCACATATTCTACAAGGTCCTACAGCATCATCCAATATGGAGATACATTTTGCTAATATGCTGAGCAATTTGATACATACACTGGATTGTCATCATCATACCCTAATTCAAGAGATAAGGTCTAACTTTAATTTAACTCAGACTGTTCTCAAAGACAATGTCCAAGATAATGATGGCAGTCTAGGTACCCTAAACCAGCAATGCATAGCTGATCAAACTACAGGGGATTCTGCTATTAAAGAGTCCTATGAGACAAAAGTACAACTGACTGGACTTATATCTAATGGCTCCCGGCAAGATCCCAAAGTCTCATCAGTAATGGATTCTCAACCCAGCTAGACAAGAAACAGGACTCATATATACTTAAGGACTTTAATTCTGAATTACAGAATTAAATTCTGAATTACAGAATTATAGAATGCAAGTTCAGGATTGCAAGGCTAATTGGGAGCTTCAGTGAAACTGTCCTCAGCATGAACTTTATACATCAACTGGAGACATACTGTGTAAGGACAGGAGTGGGATAGTCAATTTAATATCAAATTCGTATAAAAAACACTTTTTAATATCAATTTAATATCAAATTTATATCAAAATCACCTTTTTTTTATCAATTTTATATCAAATTGATATTAAAAAGGGGTGTAAAAGTGGGAGTGGAAAGGGGCGGGGTTAGGGGAGGAAAAAGGGGCATGCCCACCTGTCAAAATGAGTTTGACATAACCTCCATACTACTACTACTGTCATCATATTACCAACCTGCCTGTCTAGTTTGCAAATCCTCATTCTGTTGTTGTATTTTACTACATTGCTATTGTGTGATGATTAAAATATAAATGTGTGCTTTGCTGTTGTGTGATGCGTGTTATGTACATTTACATATGTATTGTGATTCTCTCCCACATATGCTGACTTATATAAAGCAGTATAGCATTGTTGTTCCTTCCAAAAAAGTGACAGCTGTAATCTGTTCTAATGCTAATTTCTTATTGTATGTAATTCCTAATGGTATATTCTGAGTGAATTGTGATGTTAAAGGGACAGTAAATCCATATTTTATGTTTCATGATTCATAGAGAGAATGTAATGTTAAGCAACCTTCCAATGTAGTTGTATGATGTAAATGTGTTCATTGTTTATATGTGTTTTCCCCCAAGAATATCAATGCACATTTTTGAGTGAATGACAAAAGTCATGTATGTGCATCCATTAATGATCATGTGTTAAACCTATGTAGATATGCTGTTCATGCAAGCATATGAGTTGAATAAATGAAATGCTATAATAGAGGTAAATGAGACGTGTTTCTAATTGTCTACTGTTTGTGAATAATGAAATGTAAAAATTATTTTTTCTGTCCGTTTAAATCTGATGTAATTTTTCAAAAAGATTTCGTATTGGTGATGGTGATTTGTAGTTGATGTAATGTAAATTTATATAACAATTTGATGTTGTAGTAAATTTCACACAAGTAAAAGCCATAACTCCATAGGAAAATAGTAATTTCTTGATCTATTTGTCATAGCGGGAATAACGCAAGAAAGAATAAGTTAGTTTAACAATTGTAACACTGGTATTACGAGATTTCTTGTCTACGCATTTTCCGTGTGTTAGGTAAATCTGCCTGTCACGTGCACGAGCATGTCTTCCCCATAGAAGTCAATGGAGGAGAAAAATTTGTTGAGAACTAAAATCCAATACTTGTTTTGAGCGTAAAGTGAGTGACGTCATGTTCTTGTGTGAAAAAGTAGCTAAATCGTGTTAATTTCATAATAAGAAAATGTTTTGTGTAGGCAATGTGCTGTATATTGTTTGTATGTATGGATTAGTGTATGTATGTGATAATATTTGTAGTTAGATGTAACTATATGAGTGTATGTATGTTCCCATCTGTCTATGTAAGTCAATGGAAAATGGATTTGAATGGGTTGTTTTCCTAACACCCGAGATCTCGTAACTTCGATCCGTTCTATTTTGACATGAAAATGTAAAATCTTAAAAATAAATAGTGTGTCGTGTTTGTATGAGTGTAAGTGTAGTTTGTGTATTGTTTTTGTAGTGATTTGTGGATGGTTTTGTTAGCGGTATATGATTAACTACTGGGTCTGGGTTTACGTTAATGATTTGAGGGGAGCTGGATATTTTTGTGGCGTTATGGAAACTCGTAATACCAGCGATAGGGAAAAAGCAGCATTAGGAGGCTTTTTTCATGCATAACGCAAAACTCGTAATGTTAGCCATTGTTTCTAGTTCTGAATAATTTGTATAAAGGACAATACAAATACGCTATATACTCAATCAACAGTGTTTGTATCTAGCAACTAGGTGGGGGAGTACTTTTTGCCAACCTTTTAAAGAGGAACTCACATATGTTATATCACCCATATTGATACTGATTGTACCATATAGTCCAAATACTCCAAAGGAGAATGCAAAGCAGAACACAGAAGTATACTAAATAGCTTTGGTGACCTTGTATATATACAATTATATTTACTTCAGTCAGTTACTATTTTTTCAAGTTCTGAAGTATTTGTGCAAAGGACAATATAAATACACTATATACTTCAATTGATAGTGGTTGTATATAGTTGATTTTAAAGCACAAATTTTTTAAGATTATCTAATAAAGTTACATTTTTTCATTTTCTCTTGTGGATGTACACCACCCTACATTAATCTAACTAACATGTGAGAATAGAGTGCTATACGTGTATACTTTTTTTGCAACTATCTTTTAGTTGTAGTGGTTAAAGTGTTTGTTTATATACAGCACCTTTGGGCCAATTATACTATAAATAAAGCCAAATTTGGGACAATTTAAGGCCCAGTCTCACCTAACCGATATTTAGTAGTGCCATCACTCTTCTTCTTTTATAAAAGACATTTGTAAATGCCCTTACAACTAAGCCATGAACTGACTTCCTTTTTAAGATCTCTCAGTTTACTTGGAGATAAAATATTACCAAGTGAAGCCCCATCTTATAGGTAAATCTACAAACACTTTTTACTATGTGACTCAGCTGATCATCAGCCGATAGAATAGCAAAATGTTTTTTTGATTATTTAGCAAATCTGGTCATACTAAACAGAATATTCTGTAACAAATATAATATCCAATGCATCAACTTCCTTTTTGGCCTTGTCAATATCTTTCCCAAAAGGAGGGATTTTTTAATTATATCAATCAAAATACTTTTGGTATTTTTTTTACTAAGGAACATCATTCCTCACATAGCATTTATTTAGATGGCTCACTTATAGCACCAGAACAAGGTGGTAAGGTTCTACCACTCTGTACAGGGCAACCTATAGTATCTCTGGTAATACAGTTTAGCACGGGTTGCAAAGGGACAGCTAATCAGGGTAAGATATAACTGTACAGAGGAGTCAGATTACAACAGACAAAGTAAACTGTGTATTAGGTGACTTAAAATGAGAGGTTATGTCAGTTCATTGCTTAGTTGTAAGGACATGTTTAAATGTCATACTCAGGCTCGCAAGAAACAGCAGTTATGAAGCAGCAGTCTTAAGATCGCTGCTCCTTAACTGGTCCGCCTGCTCTGAGGCTGCGGACATCAATTCACACGATCTCATATGATCGGGCTAATTGACACCCCCTGCTAGCAGCCGAATGGCCGCAAATCTGCAGGGGGCGGCATTGCACAAGCAGTTCATAAGAACTGCTTGTGCAATGATAAATGCCAACAGCGTTTCATGTCGGACAGACCAATGATAAATCTCCCCTAGGACTCTAAAGAGCTTTAATTCTGAGTTTGATCATTTTTTGGGAATGATGTCAGGACAGCGTGCCCATGTACCCTGTATCTCATTACAATGCAGTTTCTTTTTTTCTTTTGGTATGCTCTAACCCTAGTCCTATTTATATATTTGTTCATTTATCCCTTAATAATGATTAACTGGTGAAGGTAGTAGTTTGCGGGTTTCCATTAGGAATTAATGGTTGAATAACAAGTTTCCACAACTTTGGTGAAGTGATGAAATTGAAAAACATAAGTTTAAAGAGAGTACACAGTATTTAATTAATTGTTAAGTGTAGGATGAAATTAACAAGAGAGTACACAGTTTATATTTAATTGTTAAGTATAGGAAGAAATTAACATCTTTTGTTTAGATAATAATATAAGGCTGTTAAGATTTCAAATGTGTTTAATGCTGTGTTTAATCATGTACTATAATGTACCACCTTAAGAAGAGTTGTACACTTGGTGATCATGTGACTGGTTCAACCAATGATGTACAGGTTCTGGTATTAAATTGTGTGATAAATCAAATGAATGTATCAGCCTCTATGACTAAGGCTAAATTACTGAAACATGTAAGATCCATGTGTTAAACTGTTACAGTTTTATATGTCAATAAAGGATTAACATTTTATTCAGGAGTGCCAACCATTCCCTTCTTCACATCCCTTAACTATACCTAAACGGACATGCTTAAGGTGATTGCTATTGCAAATTATTTATGACATTCATTTACGATATGTTTTACTCACTTTGCCACTAGTTAAACTATCACCTATTAGCGTGACATCCAGGTAGTTAATTTCTATTTTATTATACTCCATTATGAAGCATATTCCCACTTCATTAGATTTAAGGTATCTTAGAAACTCAATGGCCTCATCCTGTGTACCATTTCAAACAAATATAAGATTGTTGATGAATCTCTGATAGAAGACCACAGACGACCTATATGGATTCCAATCACCAAAATTTTGGGACGTCTCCCACCAACCTAAGAACAAGTTGGCATAGGAGGGGGCAAACTTAGCCCTCATTGCTGTCCCACACTTCTGGAGATAGAATCTTTTCTCAAATAAAAAAACCCCACTTTATACCTGAGTGAAAGAATTAATCAGCTTGTTCGTTCAACTCATGGCCCGAGATTGGGCGAATAAGGTGAGAAATGTTCCGCTCACGGCCCGGGACTGGGCGAATAAGGTGAGAAGTGTTCCGCTCACGGCCCGGGACTGGGCGAATAAGGTGAGAAGTGGAGAAATAATATTAGTTTAATTTGTCAGCTGGAGGCGGTTAGTGGCTTATCCCTATATACAGGTCCAGTGAGCTTGATCTCTAGGCGGACCCCACTGATATTGCCTAAAACTCTATTTCATACATAGTGGGGAGGGGTGAACTTGTGCTGGATTTCCCTGCCATACACTTTGAGCTATATCCACTAGCTTGTGATTATTAAGCACTGGCCTCATTGTCAAGACTTTAGCTTTTTACACCTTGGATACAATGTTCCCTTCCACGTAAACTTTGGATACAATTATTCTGCAAAGATTACTGCAGTTGTGATTATAAGGGACTCATACCTATTTTTGAGATACGTTCTCTTTTTTTGGTGTGCTGGATAGATTATTTTGCAGGGATTCCTGTTTTAGGCTACTCTAATTACTTGTAACAATTGGTTCTTTTGTAATTTAGATTTTTAGCTCTAACAAATTATTTGATTTATTGCACTTTAAAGGGACAGTCAACACCAGAATTTTTGTTGTTTAAAAAGATAGATAATCCCTTTATTACCCATTCCACAGTTTTGCATAACCAACACAGTTATAATAATACACATTTTACCTCTGTAATTACCTTGTATCTATGCCTCTGCAAACTGCCCCCTTATTTCAGTTCTTTTTACAGACTTGCATTTTAGCCATCAGTGCTCACTCCTAGGAGCTTCACGTGCGTGAGCTCAATGTTATCTATATGAAAAACATGAACTAACGCCCTCTAGTGGTGAACAATTGCCAAAATGCTTTCAGACTAGAGGCAGCTTATATATTTCTTGTGTTGATTAAACATTTTTCTTAAATCAAATTAATTAAAATATACATATAAGAATTTATATATTTAAGAAGGAAGCATTTAGGATTCAAAAATGAAATGCTATGCAACCAATTGATCTAAACAAGGAACTAGACTTCTATCTATTTCTATAAGGATGTAGTTTGGATATGTACATCTGTATAGATAGCTGATAATGTAAACATTGTTTTTATTTGGAACTATATTGCAGAAAAAATATTTTTTATCAGTTTGTTTTTCTGTAACTTTAAATTACATTAATTGTTTTAGGCACTAGGGGGCTTGTGTATTGCAAATTACTGATTAAAAACATACACATATGTAAATTTCTGTTCTGCCCAATACTAATGTATAGTTGCAAACATGTTGAAAGAACACGTTTTGCACTTATCACTTGTTGATTTTTTTTTTGCAAAATGGTCAATTTAATGCAAAATTATGTAAACTCTGTAAAACAAAAGCTTATGTAAGAATTTGTCAAGAGATATTTTTTACGGTTCTACACCTGATGATTATTATAAAATAGGTAAACTCATCCTGTGCCATTTACTTTGCAGAGGAGCTATACCTCTCCTCAACTCATATTGATGTACCACACTGCTCACTACAACACACCTCCCATATTGTTATCATATTGTTACCATTACTCTGAATTCTTTAAATCTTTACTGTAAGGTGGTTCAAGCTTTTAGAACGTATAGGGGTCAATTCAAATCTAGTCAATAGTAATTTTCAGCTCCCAATGTGCATTTATCGAAATCAGAATGATCACAATGCAAACGATACTGAGCTGCTTCACAGCTGGTGTTTGAAAATATAAGGGTTTATTCTATTCTTGTTAGTTGTGTTTGATAAATGTTTATCAGCTCCAGAAATGTATTTTCGAACATCAGAACAATCACAATGCAAACAATAGGACCTTTATTTGTACTTAAAAAACATCAGATTGGATATTGGATAAGTCTTTCTTGTGCTTAAAAAGCATCAACTTCAGTTATTACTCTCCACCTGACCATGAGTTATCAACTAAATATCTACAACAAACCAGAATAATTTAATTCAACAGCCAAAGGCACTTGATACATTTTCAACACACACAGATCGACCAATAACATACATCGGATGAGCACTTAAGCTATCGGCCACAAATCTGTGCATGCTCAAACCTGAAAAACAAGATGGTACTATTGCCAACAATGCTGATGGTCCTTTTTGATGGTGATCAGGTCACTGAAAATTTCAAACAATATTAAATACATTGTAATTAAATGCAAACCCCCTAAAAACCATATCTACAAGATGCTGACCAATATGATATCGATATGAATTACAGATATCAATACCAATGTATCAGTAATTAACATTAACTTTTTTTTAATTAAGAACACTATATAATCGAAACATACACTCATGGACTCCGTTAACTCAATAAACCCACAATAAAAGGAAGCACCCACTGATAGGGGCCATTTTACTTGTGAGCAGTGATAAGTATGCAAAGAGAGAGAGTCGAGAATGCTAAACCAGCAGAATGATGATGAGTGCCATGATCAAAAGGTGTTAGCAGATGACAAGGAAAAAGTGCATTGGGTGAAGGTGGTCATGAGTGTGCACAGAAGGCCTGTCCAGTTGGTGAGAGTGGCTGGTCATCCTGAAGAGCAGGAGAGGATGGGAGCAACTGGAAATCAAAAATAAGGCCCCTAAGATTCTACATCAGAGGATATTACTTCACACCTTGAGGGAAGTCAAATACATGAGAGGTATCCATAAACATGCACAAGTTTCCCTTAGCCATATGACCTGATCAGGGAGCCACAGTTAATCTTTATAAAAGTTTGGCCTCTGGCAAAGAGGGAATCAGCAGCAGCATAGAGCAGCCCACCTTCTCCGAGATGCTGCACCTTTCCCTAAACACAATTCGTACTCACCTTCAGAGGTTTATTTTCTTTCCCTCAACTCCTAGCGTAACATCAAGAAGCGATTCTACCTATAGAGTATTGTTCTATTGTTCAAATAGCCATAAATTACACCTATATGATACTTAGTAGCGAGGAAGAAGAAATCGATGAGTCCCAAAGTGTACAAGTCCTTTAGTTTATTAGATCCGAGCTATAGGGTACAATAGGGTGTTCCCTGTTTTCTGACGCGTTTCACGCATGCGTACATGTGCTTCATCATAGATACTTAGGCCTGCCCAAGATCAAGAGGCTCTTTATATGAATTGCAAACTTCTGGCTTAACTGATCATTATATTTCTGGGTATATGTGAATGTTATTGCTATATATGTATGACACATACCATTTAGGTTTTTCAGCCTGTAAAATGAGCGCTGATCACACAAGATATCCTCACAAAGGTTCATTGTCAAATGTAGAAAGCCGCTATCTTATGTGAGCCCTACTTGCATTAGGTTGTGTGTGGTGCTGTATCTCATTCTACATACTCCTAGAGGTCATGAGGAGCCCTGAATGTATGAGGGTCTTTGTTAATTATCATGAGAAAGTTTCCAACAATTATATATAGTGAAGCCTTAAAAAGGAGTAATTTCCCCTTTTTACACAGATAATTATATTTATTTATATTTTATAACAAATTGTATTAAATAGCAAGATACATACGTTTAAGTGATTTAAGAGTAATTATGCAAACATTTACACAATTTGAAAGCAAATATACAGATCTTGCTTGATTTACGCTTGTAGTGAGTTTACTATTAGAGTGCAATACATCTTTTTTCACTTAAAGGGTCTGGTCAAAATTTAAATTTCATGATTCAGATAGGTTATGTAATTTAAACAATGTTCCAATTTACATCAAATTTGCTTTGTTTTCTTGGTTTTCTTAGTTAAATGTTAAAACTAGGTAGACTCACATGCTAATTTCTAAGCCCTTGAAAGCCACCTCTTATCTGAATGCATTTGACAGTTTTCCACAGATAGAGAGCATTAGTTCATGTGTGCCATATAGATAACATTCTGCTCATGCCCATGGAGTAACTTTTGAGAGGTCACTGATTGGCTAAAATGCAAGTCTGTCAAAAGAACTGAATTAAGGGGACAGTTTGCAGAGGCTTAGATACAAGGTAATTACAGAGGTAAAAGTATATTAATATAACCATGTTGGTTATGAAATACTGGGGAATTGGTAAGAAAAGGATTATCTATCTTTTAAAAAAAATAAAAGATCTGGAATAGACTGTATGTTTAAAATACATCATACTAAGGGATCAATTTATTATATGGCGAGCGGACATGATTCGCTGTAGGGAATCATGTCCGCCTGACATTGATAAATGCCGACAGCATACGCTGTCGGCATATATCATTGCACAATTGGCCGCAAGCAGGGGGTGTCAATCATCCCGGTTATATCTGAACAGGATGAATTCAGTCAGAGGTGGCAGATGAGTTAAGTAGCAGCGCTCTCGCAACCGCTGCTTCTTAACTCCTAATTTTGGCAAGCCGGAAGGCTCGTGCGGAATTAGCAGTATACCCTTCTTAAAGGGACACTGAACCCAATTTTTTTCTTTTGTGATTCAGATAGAGCATGCAATTTTACACAACTTTCTAATTTACGCCTATTATCAAATTGTATTTGTTATCTTGCTATCTTTATTTGAAAAAGAAGGCATCTAAGCTTTTTTTTGGTTTAGTACTCTGGACAGCAATTTTTGATTGGTGGATGAATTTATCCGCCAATCAGCAAGGGCAACCCAGGTTGTTCACCAAAAATGGGCCGGCATCTAAACTTACATTCTTGCATTTCAAATAAAGATACCAAGGGAATGAAGAAAATTTGATAATAGGAGTAAATTAGAAAGTTGCTTAAAATGTCATGCTCTATCTGAATCACAAAAGAAAAAAATGTGGGTTCGGTGTCCCTTTAATAAATCGACCCCATATTCTTTTGCATTTCTTTTTGAACAGGTAAGTGGTTTGAAGCATATGGACATGATTTGTAAGTAAATATAAAATAATATATAATAATTTTTAAAATATTTTTTACATAATTAAGTTATCTATGTACTCAATGGCACAGGGCTACAAATTAAATTTTATGAATAATAATAATATCCATAATAAAAGTGCTAAAATTATGTTCTACAATCTGATAATACAATATGATAATAATAATAATAAACTGCTATTTTACATAAAATGAACAAAATAAAAGTCCAATAAACAAAATCTAAACACATAAAATAAATTTAAAAAATAGATTATCTGAATCAACTAATTAATCTCAGTAGATTTTACCCATAGGAGATTTCATTATGTTTCTCAGTCACAGTTAAATATCAGGCTACTATACCCCAGCAGGTAATGTAACATTGTGATGCCAACTAAATAAAACCAGATCTATTGTTTTGTATTTCTGAGCAAATATGTCAAGAAGAACATTTTTCAGATTCTATTTGCTTTCCGTGGCCTGATGTCAGAGATTTCAATATTGTTTCATAGAATGTACTTGAACTTACCTCTTTAGTACCTTAGATGCACTATACTAAGCATTTTACAACAAATGGTGAAAGGTTATTTATGAATGATTTGTTATTGGAAATCATGGTCACAGTCTTATTTTGACGTATGCAACACCACTTCTGACAGTTTACACTAGTAGTTGAGTGAAATATTAGAACTATTTCCAATGCACCTCCAAAATAAGACCATTGGCATTGACTTTCAACTTCTTGGATTCTCTGTTTTTATCTCCATGCCTACTGCTTCTTTCTTTGTTTTGTTAAGTGTTTATATCTTCAACTGGCTTGGAAACATCCTCGTTATCATATTGATCAGAATAAGTTCTCATCTGAAAACCCCCATGTATTTCTTCATTTGTAATCTCTCCATTGTAGATATTTGTTTTACTACAGTAACATTACCCAAAATGCTGGCTATTATTGCCTCTCAGAAAAATACCATCTCCTTTGTTGGCTGCATAACCCAGATGTATTTTTTCTTTGCCATTGGGACCACTGAATCTTTTTTACTTGCAGTAATGTCTTATGATCGATATGTTGCCATTTGCCGTCCATTGAGATATTTTGTTATGATGCAAACTGATGACTGCACATTTATGGTCCTCGGCTGTTGGCTTTGTGGACTTTTAAGTATTTTGTTTCCAGTAATATTCATTTCCAGGTTGCCTTTTTGTCATTCTTATATTATTAACCATTTTTTCTGTGATATTTCACCAGTCATTCGACTTTCCTGCAGTGACATCCATAATATTGAGATATTTATTTTTTTCCTAGCAATTGTTCTCATTTTGGGGACCTTTTCAATGATTATTATTTCCTATATAATTATCTTACAGAACATTCTACGCATTCCCTCATCCACTGGCAAGAAAAAAACATTTTCTACATGTGTGTCTCATCTTTCTTCTGTACTCATTTATTATGGTACCCTTATGTTTATATATGTTAGACCCAAGTCCAAAAGTAGCCTAGACCAGGATAAACAGACATCATTGTTTTATTCTTTAATAACACCAACACTCAACCCCATGGTGTACAGCCTTAGAAATAAAGATATGAAGACTGCCTTGATTCATCTGCTCAGATGTGTCTGGAGATCACATAAAGGACACTTAAAAAACTACTGATGCAAGTTTATTTTTAGGGGCAAATTTATCAAATGGTTGGCGGACATGATTTGCTGTAGCGAATCATGTCCGCCCGACATCGCTAAATGCAGACAGCATATGCTGTCAGCATTTATCATTGCACAAGCAATTCTTATAAAATGCTTGTGCAATGCCGCCACCTGCATATTAGCGGCCAATCGGCAGCTAGCAGGGGGTGTCAATTGATCCTGATCGTATTGTATCTGGATGATTGCAGTCCGCCACCTAAAATGTAGCTGACAAGTTAGGGAGTAGCGGTCTTATGACCACTGCTTCTTAACTTTATGTTTTAGAAGGATCTTAAACCTCGAGTGGACACAACAGCATCCGCTGCTTGTTAAATCTGGGCCTTAGTCTGTTGTGTGCTTTGTATTGTATATGAAATTCAAAACATTTAAGGCTAGATTAAAAGTGTAGTGCAATTGTTAGTGCAGGGTGTTTTTTTTGCACAATCTCACACAAAGAATAAGGCACAGGCTGGTGTTACAATAGGATGCTTAAATATTTTAACCAAAGCAACTTAACGCAGCCAACTTTTATTAGCAACCAATACTTTTAATTAATAGCACAGAGATTGATATTAACACACTCACTGCATTCATATTAGCAGTAGTTAGTTGAGTGTTGCAAACTAAAATATTGCTGTATAATGTAGTGCTTTTTATGATCTAAAGTAATCCCATTATTATTATTAATAATATTGCACAGAACTACATGAAAACCTCAAGTGCTTGTTCACCAGACGCTTACTGCACCATTGGTTTAGCACTCAAGA
Source organism: Bombina bombina (assembly GCF_027579735.1). Taxonomy (NCBI): domain Eukaryota; kingdom Metazoa; phylum Chordata; class Amphibia; order Anura; family Bombinatoridae; genus Bombina; species Bombina bombina. The sequence goes on from NC_069500.1 coordinate 502,849,016, forward strand.
GATATCTAGCATTAATTTTACTGTGTGCCTCCACTATTGTTATGAGAAGGATTTATTTATTGCACTCACACTATTCAACATACAGATGTTACCTTGCCCTTAGACTATGGGGCCTATCTATCAAGCTCCGAAAGGAGCTTGACGGTCCGTGTTTCTGGCGAGTCTTTAGACCGCTGCTCCATAACCTGTCCGCCTGCTCTGAGCAGGCAGACAGACATCGCCGGAAATCAACCCGATTGAGTACGATCAGGTTGATTGACAGAGTCTGCAGGGGGCGGCGTTGCACCAGCAGCTCTTGTGAGCTGCTGGTGCAATGCTGAATACGGCGAGCGTATTGCTCTCCG